>NC_060274.1:42407082-42593676 GCF_021613505.1 Equus quagga | reverse complement strand
ACCACACACACCACACACCACATACACCACACACACCACACACCACACATCACATACCACGCACACCACACACCACATACACCACACATCACATACCACACACCACACACACCACACACCACATACCACATGCATCACAGATACACACATCCCACGCTCAATATACACCACACACACCACACATATATTATTTTATTATCTATACGTACATAATATTACATTACAATTATATACTATGTGCACTTCATACATTCTGGATGTGCACAACGACACATCAATTATGTAAATGATAAAACCATGAGTTAGGATGACACACTGGCCCGTGTCCCTCTCCCGTCCCGCCCAGTCCTCCCTAGTGCCCGGCCTTGTTGACAGAGGCAAATTTCTCCCATCTTGGCTCTGGTCTGGACGAGGCTGCCCTGCCCTGTGGAAGGGAGTGAAGGCCTGTACTAGGGGGCAGAGCGTGGCTGGGCTGGCTGGCCAAGAATCGGGAAGTGAGGGACAAGGGACATAAAAGTCTGACTGCAGCACTGAGATGGCCCTGCCTCTCCATCAGGCGGTCCCTGGACATGGGTCCTGATCCTCGTGAGCATGCAAGGAGGGCATGCTCACCTTCACAGGGGAGCCAGGGCGGGAGGGCACGAGGCTGCCCAGAGCAGGCAGTCGCTGACCTTGACTGAGGGTGCAGCAGGACTGCGTGCTCTAACAAGGGACCTTGTCACTGTGCTGTCCATCCTAGGAACAGTCTGGGGTGCCTTTGTCCTGGGGTTCTTCCATCCTTCAGCAGGACCACCAGGGACTGGCCCTCAGATCGGGGGCACCTGAAAGCCATGCTTAAGAAAGTTGAAATGGTGAGAAAGTGAGGCACCACACATGGGTTCCAAGAACAGTGAAGTGGTAAGATTTTATTTGAATGCCTGTTTTTTAAATTTTGGTGAAATATACATAATATAAAATTTACCATTTTAACCATTTTTAAATGTCCAGTGCAGTAGCATTAGGTCCATTCACGTTGTTATGCAACCATCACCACTATCCATCTGCAGAACTTTCTCATCTTCCCAAACTGAAACCGTGGCCCCATTACGCACTAACCCCCATCCCCTCCCCCAGGCCCGGGTACCCACCGTTCTACTTTCTGTGTCTATGAATCTGACTACTCTAGGGACCACACATAAGTGTAATCATGCAGTGTTTGTCCTTTTGTGATGAGCTTATTTCACTGAGCATCATGTCCTCAAAGTCCATCCACGTTGTACCGTGTCAGAATTTCCTTCCTCTTTGAGGCTGAATAATATTTCATTATATGGATGGACCATATTTATCCGTTCATCCATCCATGGACACTTGCACTGCTTCCCTTTTTGGCTGTTGTAAATAATACTGCCATGAACATAGGTGTGTAAATATCTGTTCAAACAGATAAATGATTGATTCTGGTCTTACTTGTCTCCTGAAGCATTTAAAAGGCTAGAACATCTCTTCCTCTTCTTGAACATTCCTTGTTATGTGGTTTCCTGTGAGAACTTTCCTTCACAAACTCATAGTCCCTGCTGACCTGTTGGTTCCACCTTCAAAATGCATCCCTAAGTTGAAAATTCTCACTGCCCCTCTGTATCCCTGGGGCTACCATCTGTGGCTCAGGGCACTGTGGCCTCCTCGCAGGGAGCTCCTGTAGCCTGGCGTCTGCTCTCCACACCACAGGCAGATGGGCCTTTCCAATACAACGCGTGACTGCACGATCCCTGGCTAAGAGCTCACAGGAGCTCCCTTCCTGAGAGCAGCTTCCAGGGCACCTGAGGCCTTTGGTGTCTTCCAACCTCATTCCCACCTCCCTCGCCCTGGGATGTTCTTCCGCAGACACCGCGTGGCTCTGGCTCTTTGTGCAGGTGGCCTCAGGTCTCAACACACCACTGCCTCGTCCTTGAGGTCTCCAACACCCATTTCTAGACCTAGGCTGGCATTGCCCTTACCTGCTTCACTGCTTTATTTATAACATTTATATGGCTAGATACTACATTTTACATTTTGTGTTAACCATACCTTTTATTTTCTGTATTCTGAAGCTTTGACATTTTGGGTCCTTGCTGACCCTGGAGAGATGGCCTCTCCCAGGGTTAGCCAATTGCTAGAGACAGGAAACAACTGGCCTGGGAGCTCACCTTTCAAATGCAAACAACCTGTGCACAGCCCACAGAGCTCAACCCCTCTTCTGCAGGGCGCTCACACTCTGGGCCATTCTGCTCTGCCCTCATCACCCAGGGCAGCAGAACAGACAACCAGGTGCAGCCTCTGTGCCCAGAGCCCAGGAAATGATCCACACTAGCCAGTCCTCAGCCTGCTCTCTCTGCCTGGCCCACTCCTTCCATGGAAACCACAGTAAATGCTCCTGCCCACCCATGCTTCTCCCTGCATCCTTCTGCCCTTGACCGACCCCGTGGGGTAGTGGACTCCCTCCTCCCTGGAAATGTAAGTAACAGACTATATTCATTGACAGTCATCTCTGGATCTGTTGGCCTTACCACACCTGAAAAATACGAAAACCTGCTTTTTAAAATACACTTATTTCTCTGTTGGTTTTCGGCTCCCTGACTGGATTCTAAGGCCCACAAAAGCAGGGCCTCTGTCTCTGCTGTATGTGGTTCATATTCATTGCTCAATCAATCAATCAGTAACTAAACATTTGTACCTTTTGGCCACCTTCATATATTTATAAATATATATTAAATGAATACAAATTTGAAAAGAAGTTATGCTTTGATGCTGACTTCCAAACCCTCACTTGGAGTGCCTTTGTTAAATGCTCCCTCTTCCCCTTCCCACAGGCTGGGCACGGCCCAAGCCCCGTCACCGGACATCTGCTACTCTCCCCATTGCTCACCTATTCTCTGACTTTTGACCGTCACCCGTGCTATGTCCGGAATATTTGTGTTTCCCCTAAATTCATCTGTGGAAATCCTATGCCCAACGTGGCGGTATTAGGAGGTTGGATGTTTGGGAGGTGATTAGGTCCTGGGACCGAGCCCTCACGAACCTGATTATTAACCAACAGAGCTCCCTCCCCCTTCTACTGTGTGAGGACACAGCAAGAAGCCCGCTGTCTGCAGCCTGGAAGAGGGTTTTCACAAGAACCCATCCATGCCGGCACCCTGATCTTGGGCTTCCAGCCTGCAGGACTGTGAGGAATCTATGTCCGCTGTTTAAGCCACATGCTTGTTGTTACTTCTGTTATGGCAGCCTGAACTGAAGGAGTCCAGAGCCTCATCTCCTCCTGACCTTTGGGCTGAGCTGCCGGCCCACGGCTCCAACTGCGTGGTGGGTGGGTCCTTTCAGAAGTCTGCCGTGGGCCTTGTGTCAATGTGGGACAGTCACTGACCCTGTCACTGGCATTCTGTGGTACCAACCTCTTGGAGCAGGAGAGGCCCTTGGGTAGCATCATTTTCTTCACAGTTTACAGATGGTAAAACGAAGGCCCAGGGAGGGATCATGGTTTGACTACCGAGTTGGGAAATGCTGGAGCTTGAATAAAAATCTGATGTACCTCAGTGCTCTCTTTTCAGATACACCACTCTGCTTTTCTCTGCTAATTTGCATAAGCATGATAAATTTGTCCTATTGACAAATTGCTATCATGGATAGAAAAGAACAGTTCCTCTGAAGCATATTTGCATGTTATCTGAGATCAGATATGCCACATGGCTTCCCTCTGCAATTCTCCAATGGGCATCTCCTGGAGTCTTCACCATCTCTTCACCTCAGGTTTATGAGGCTCCATACTGGCTGTCTAGGCCTTGAGTCTTTGAGATCAAGTGCCCAGAATCCCCCAGAGCCTTCTGTGGTATCTATTCAGTCCAGGCTCTCAGGAGACGGTTCTGGAAGTGTGTCACTGCCTAGCCTATGGGTCAGCTCCATCTGAGGCAGACATCCTTCCCAGTGAGTCGGACCCGAAAGCCAATCACAGCTCACTTAGCAGACTATGGGAGCTGAGACTCAAAGGGAAGCTCCAGAGTGAGACGGGGTGCTGTCCTTTCAAGGCAGTGCAGCCCGGTCACCTAAAAACCATACACTGTCCAACAGCATCCCACTGCCAAGGGCCCAAACTCTTCTTCCCTGCTAGATACTGCCCATCAGAGAACATGCTCAAACAGTTACCAATTTAAGGAAAACTCCCTTGGCATTACATCTAGTTGATACTCTGTGGTTCTCTTTGCTTGCCAAAGAAACTCCTTGAAAGAGCTGTCTACACTCTTCCAGTCTACACCTTCCTGTGACTCACTGTTCTCTCACAGCTGTCAGCATGACCTTCCCAAGGGCTCCTATAATGCCATTTCCCATTCCAGAGCTACCAATGTCATTACATTGCTCTTAGGACAAAGTCTTGAAACTCAGTTTCTCAAAGGTGCCACATTCCTCCTCCCAAGCCCTGGGCATGCCATTCCTGTGCTTGTCCAGCAGGATGCTAGCAGAAGTAGTGGGACATGGAGTGTCACAGATTCTAATGCTTCACATGGGAAAGCAGAGGCCAAAAATAATACTAAGCTGCTCAAATTTCTCACCTAAAACAAGTGCTAGTTACACACCTTCTACCTGCGTGGCATCTGATCACTTACAAACCTCTTCATGTACTATGTTTATTTTCAATCTCACTGTAGCTGAGAATTAGGTAGAGTTTTCTCCCCATATTAGTGGAGAGAAGGGAAGGGAGGGGTGGGGAGGGGAGTCCAAGCCACGCAGAATCTACTGGAGATCAGCGTCACTCTCACATATCTCTGATAGGCATTCCTAATACTAGTCTACAGCTGTCAGGGACCTCTAGAAAGCAGAATTGATGGATACAAAGAAATGAGGGTATTGCTCAAAATAACCTAACCCTCTGAGATATTTATAGAAGTATCCCACTTCACCCAACTGTTCTGTCCTTTCTTTCCCAGAAGATCCATTTGCCTTCTACCATGTGCGTGAGAAGGGTAGAAATACATCCTTCACCAGCCTTTGGATCTTGCTTGCCTACAACCCTTCTTACTCTGCCAAGATGGTTTCCCTCAAAAAGATCGTGCTCATGATCACTTCAGATGCTTTCCTCAGAATGCCCACTCTTCCCCTAAACACGTTTGGATATTTCCCATTTTGAGACACACTTTAATCCTTTTGCATAGGGCTTCCTTGAATATTATAGCCTCAATAGGCATCTCTTTCCGGCAAGCTCCCCTGTGTTAACGCATGTGCTTTCCTAACACGAAGAGCAAATCTAAATGCCACCAGGAGTTAGTCCCTTGATGTGACATGGAAAGCAGCTATGGAGGCCAACAGGAATGCTTGTTCTCTTTAAAAGTGACTCCTAGCACACCTTTGGAAACACAATCTGACCAGGCAGAATGCACGTGTGGTGTGGACGCCATCTTCTCACTGAGCCCTGCCTGCCATTATATTAGATGTTGGAAAGGGAAATTCAAAATGACATCAAGAATTTAGCCACGGGTGAAAAAATGTGATCAGAGCCACACTTCACGGAGACTAGTAGTGTCACAGACTAAGGGGCTATGAGGGAGAAGAGACAGATGAAGGAGAGATCCAGTCCAGGTGGGACAGGGAGGCAGAATCACCGTGACGAGGGGAAAAATTAAAAGAGATTTCATGTAAAAATTGTAATGATGTTCACTGGAGGTTTCATGTAGTTAAGACAATTCATCAGCATCTACATTGCAATCAGGGTTATTTTAGTTAGCTACCTCCAATAATGTCTAAATTATGTTTTTTAGCTTTAAACTGTATAAATGTGATGAAATATACACAGAGGATAATTGAATCTACATCCGGTAGTAAGACTGACTTAGAGTTTGCTGCAGTATTTATACACGGTGTATGACACTGGATAAATTCCTCACTAGGGGACTGTGATAGCCTTTCCCGATGTATAATACATCATATATAAGTAAATATCTTAACAAACCATACGGTCGACTCTCCCACATGTTTTCTGGACTGTGATAGAGTGTGAATCTTACTCTGACTAAGGTTTGGATGCCACCCCTCTGACTTCTCAGGAACCTCAGACTACCCGTGGTCTCTCACTACTGTCTATCTACTTTGTCACTCTCCACTGGGTCATTCCTATAAGCTTGGAAATATGCTCACATTTGTTTGCAATTACAAAGCAAAAACACTCATGTAACCACATACCTGCCCAGAGCCTCCTCCTCTCTTCTCCCTCATAATCGCATTCCTGCAAAGGCTGTTTCTGGTCATTCTCCATGTCCTCGCCTTCCTCTCCCTCTGCCTTCCATCCGAGTTCTTCTTACTTATCAGCATTACTCATAAAAGTGATGCTCTCAAAGGCAGAAGTTCTTAACCTCAGGGCTACAGATCTCAGAAATGCATGGAAACCATTTGAGGAGGCTGTGATTGGTAGAGAAAATTATATCTTTATTTTCATTAACCCCTCATGGAAGAATTGCATAGTGTTAAGTTAGGAAGACAGGCAATGAAGCACAAAGGTGTTAGCACTACCTGCATTTCTGTCACCAGTATAAACCATAAATAGATTTACATCACATTCCAGTTGTTGTAGATGTCTCCAAATGTCATTTCCATTATCATTGCTTCCATTATGGGATTTAATACATTAATAGCACAGATATTGTTATTAAATATCATAGCAATTTAAAAATATTTTTATACCTGAAATTCAAATTCAGTATTCTTGGTTTACTTCATAAGACTGTGTACTTTACACATTTAGAAGCATTCTCTGACAAGGGGTCCATAGACATCAGCATACTGTTGAAGTTTGCTGGCTCCGGGTTGATGGTGGAGTCTGCAATAATAATTTTAACATCAGTTTGGCTTTTGCCAGTCTTTATCATCCTTCACCCATGCGCGTACCTCTTCCTTCACATACCAGCTTCCCTTCCTGTGACATCGCACCTGCCTGTTTCCTTCTCCAGTTCGCTTCTCTGGCCGAGGTTTTCCCTGTGGTTTGAAAGCTCCGACTACTCCATGTGCTGACCTCATGTCAATATCCTCCCCAGCCCTCCTCTCCTTTGTCTCTGTCCTCCTACCCATCATCTTACTCCACGCTTCAGCTATTCCTGATGAAGAGACAGGTCACAGAGTTACGGTTTAATTCAGATCATTCACTGAGATGATCCCAAATCATCTCCAACTCAACATATCAAAAACGGAGTTCACGATCTTGTGGCAACGTACTCTCTCTGCCATATAACTAATAATGATATGAGCAGAAACCATCTTGTTTGTGACCACCTTTCTGTGAAGGACAGCATCATTCATTCAACCAGACAACACTCACCCTTTCCATCTTTCACCCCGAACACTAAATCGAGTTTCACGTCCTGAAGACTCTACTCCTGGGTTCTTCACTGGGCCAGGTTCCCAGTAGTCACTCTTCTAATACTGAAATGGTTGCTTGTCTGGTCTCTCTACACAGACCACATTTCCTCTCCATCTATTCTCCACCTGCTGCACATCAACTTTTTTTTTCTATTTTTTTGGTGAGGAAGATTGGCCCTGAGCTAACATCTGTTGCTAATCTTCCTCTTTTTGTTTTTGCCTGAGGAAGACTGGCCCTGAGCTAACATGTGTGCCCATCTTCCTCTATTTTATATGTGGGACGCCTGCCACAGCATGGCTTGATGAGTGGTGCATAGGTCCTTGCCTAGGATCTGAACTGGTGAACCCTGGGCCACCGAAGCAGAGTGCGCATAGCCAACCACTATGCCACTGGGCCGGCCCCTGCACATCAACCTTTAATACAAATCAGTGTGTGCTACTGTCCCTGTGAAAGTGCATTGACAGCTTACACAGCACTCAGGACAGAGAAGATATGTCTTAAAATGCCCCACAAGATCCTTCACCCTTTCCATTCTGCAGGTCAGCCACGTCTTGGACCATTATTGTGGGCCCTCTGCTCTCTCCCATCCCAAGCCTTCACAGGTGCTCTCCTTTTTTTCAAACAACCCTCTCACCAATCTACTCCCCCATCCTACCATCAGCTAATTGACTCAATCAGCCTTTAATTTAATTAGTCTTTAATTTTAACTTAATATCACGTTTCAGGGAAGATTTCCCCGGTGTCTCTAGACTGGGGGATCCCCCTTGAGAACCCCTCATAGCACACTGTACTGTCACAGCACATTGTAACCTTGAGTTATTTAGGGCAGTTATGGTGTTATGTTTGTTTATATTTATTGCATAATATTTGTGTGAGCCTCCCTGCCCCCAACAGAGGAGGAGGCCAGTAATCTCTGTGGGTATTGAAGGGATCAATCCATCACTCTGAGCTGGATCCAGAAGATTAGAGTCAGATGCACTGTGTCATCATTTCCCATAAATATATGGTCAGCCTACAGGTGCAAACATCCAATCTTCATTTAAAAGAAAAAAGAAAAACATGGTTGCTAAGGAATAGAAGCTGTCCAGCTTTTCTCTTTGATCCCCTTGGCTTCTCCACTAATTATTTCTGTGAGGATCATTCCTATTTGGGAAAATCTATCCTTGGACAGCAGCTTTTAGAAAAACTGCTTTTTGCACCTTCATGAGCCAGATGAAAAATTCCAGGGGCCAGCCCGGTGGCACAGTGGTTAAGTGCACACGTTCTGCTTCGGCGGCCTGGGGTTCGCCGGTTCAGATCCCGGGTGCGAACATGGCACTGCTTGGCAAGTCGTGCTGTGGCAGGCATCCCACATATAAAGTAGAGGAAGATGGGCACGGATGTTAGCTCAGCGCCAGTCTTCCTCAGCAAAAATAGGAGGATTGGCAGCAGTTAGCTCAGGGCTAATCTTCCTAAAAAAAAAAAAATTCCATCCCAAGCTGTGCCCAGGAGGAGCTGATGCATTTGTGAATTTCCTTAGTTAAATGGTTCAGGCAGCCAAGCTGGCTGTCTCATGTGTGATGCATGCATAGCTTGCTTCTGAGCTCAGTGCTCTGAGAAAGAATGAGTAGCAGGAAGGTTATCTTCAAAGGCCTTATCAGGATTTCAGAAAGAGCAAAACAATAGGCACGACAAGTGAAGTTATAATGTGAAAATTGCTGTAATTATCAAGGATAAATTAATTTGGATTGGCATGCTCTCAAGGATAGCTCATTCTTGGCTCAGCCTTCTCTCTTAGTTTGAACCTACATGCAATTTGGGGAGCTCTTAAAATAGAGAGTGGGCATGCTCCAAGGCAGGGGTATTTTGTTGTCGTTTTTGGAGAGTGAAAGCATCACATTAATTATTAGACATACTCTCACGACTCTTAATCAGTTAAGAGAGGAGGTTTTTTAAATCATAGCTCAGTGGAGTTCTGCATGACTTTGTAGGTGCCTGCGAAAAGTGATGGATATCTGGGCTTAGTACATATTTCACGTAACCTCTTCACTCATTTTGTTCTCTCCGAAATATCACTCTTTCCAGTCCTGCTAGCTGAGGTCCAAGGACAGACAGCCCGACTTCAGCCCCAGCCTTGATTTGCCTCCACGTCAGAGGAGAGCAGGCCCTTCTCTGAATGTACTCGACACTCAATTTTCAGCACACCTCGCTTTCTATTTTGTCAAACTGCTTGTCCTTAACTGGCTCCGTCTTCTTTTCTCTACTTTTCAACAGCTCAGAGTATGACTGGGAACTGCAAGTCCTTTGTGTGAGGGCTTCCAAGCGTTCTCCATGAAGAAGCCAATGGGAGGCTTGCGAGAAGAAGAAGACCAGAGAGGGAGGGAAGAAAGTCTGGAGAGAGGCCAGACTTCCAGGTGACAGTTTGCAGGTCTCAGGACCAAATCATAAGATGTTTGCAATTACCTGCTACCTGGGCATCCACGAATGGTGACCATCATCACCTTTATTGTAATGAATTTACAAGGCAACTCAGAGACCATCAAAACAAGGTCACATTGTCTAAAGTCAGGTGAGGACACTACAGTCACAAGAAAATAAAACGTAAACCAGCCAGTGTGTCTCTTTTCAGTGGAAGACTCTTGTCTCCTCCTCCCAGAAATGGGAAACCTATCACTGAGTTTGCAGGATTTTCCAATTTTTGATTATTAAAATCAAGTCTTGATATGGTTCTATATGCTTTTAAAGATTTTTTTCCTATTTGCTTAAGTGAGATACCTAAAACTGGATTCACTGAGTCTAAGGAACATAACTTTTAAGATGTTTGGCTCGCTCTCCCACTCTGTTTCTCAGGATTATAACAGGCCCGTTTATTACTGATTAACATCGACTGGCTAGGTTTTTCTAATGTACTAAGAAAGCAATTCCATTCTTAATTTACATTTTTAATTTATAATTAACTTTATCTTCAATGTACAACTTCTAGCAAAGTTAGTGTTTAATTTCTAGTGAACTTCATTTTTAGTTCCCAGTAACCTTGAACTTATTTGCATATTTATTGGCCATTAGTGTTTATTCTTTTGTGCCTCCATTTTCGGGGGCCATGTTCTTGATCTTACGGATTTTAGATCTCTTCATGTATTAGGAGTATTAATATGTGCTTCGTCTCTAATATTTTGGAATATTATTTCTCACTATTCCATACACATTTTATTTTCAAGTATTTTTATATTTTTTCACTATGTTTAAATTTGAAAAATTTTCTCCATTCAGAAGACAGACATATGCATCCTGATTTTCTTCTAGAACTTTGTTTTTATCGTTGCTGTTATTTTGTATGTTTTTCACTAACATTGTTGTGACGTGGTTGATGATAAACCTCTAAACTCATTTACTCATTGTTAGTCAGCTAACTGTCCCCAAATCACTACTAAATACTTTGTATTTCACTCGTTCTTTGTGAAGTTCTTCTATTCTCGGAATCTATTGCTTGGCTTCTCTCGTACTGATGGCTCTGTTTATTCCTGCTCAGAATCGTCATGGTTAACGTATTAACAGGATAGTTTAGTATTTGGTAGAGCACCATTGTAACTATTTTTGAAATTTATACTATTTATTCTCTACATAAATACTAGAATAATCTTAGCAAATTTCCCTGTCCCATGTCCCAAGCAATCCCACTGATTGGGCCCTTGTTAAACTCAAACACTAGAATTTTCATCTTTATATTATTAAATCTTCCGATCCCGGAACATGATACTTGTTTGTCCTACACGAGCCCTAAACATTCTTAGAGAATGTGCTTCCGCAGGTCAGCCTTATGTGCTGCTGTAACTAGGGAGGCCTTTTGTTTCCATTTTAATGTCTTCATAATTATTGCTGGAATGTAGTGAAGTTATTGTTTTCTGTTTTTTTTTTTAATTCTGATCACTATATCCTACTCTTAAAAAAATCTAAGAATATTATTTGAGTATTTTAGGTGCACAATCGCATGATCATATAATCTGCAAATGATGATAATATTTATCTGTTCCTTTCTAATATTTATTTCTTTTCCAACCTTCTTGCATTTGCTAGCACTTCCAAAATAAAATTAAGTAGTCATAAGGATACACACAACGACATTTTCTGATTGCAACAAAGGAGTTTTAGCTATGTCACAGTGAACTATGTTGCTCTGTTGCCACATCATAGATATTCCATATCACGTTCCAAGTTAAACACTTTTTCTCTTTTTTTTTTTTTTTTTTTGAGGAAGATTGGCACTGATCTAACATCTGCTGCCAGTCCTCCTCTTTTTGCTGAGGAAGACTGGCCCTGAGCTAACATCCGTGCCCATCTTCCTCTACTTTATATGTGGGATGCCAGCCACAGCATGGCTTGATAAGTGGTGCATAGGTCCACACTCAGGATCTGAATCTGCGAACACAGGGCTGCCCAAGTGGAACGTGCGAACTTAACCGCTGTGCCACTGGGCAAGCCCCCAGGTTAAATAGCTTTTTAATTACAACTAGATATCAGGTTATTTCAAGTTCATTTTTTTTTTAATTTTAACTATTAAAAATGGTCTATCAATATAAAAATACAAAGTGGTCTCTTCATTCCTGGGTAAACTCTACCTATGGCGATAACTGGTATTTTAACATACTGTTTAATTCCATTTGCTGTAAGCTCATTTATTATTTTCACATCATGTTCATAAATCATATTTGTGTGAATTTTCATCTGTGGATTGTCGTGAAGTTTTATGTTGCTTTTCCTTATGTGCTGTAGGGAAAATGAAACCTCGTTTTTCCCAGTTATATGGTTAAAGGAATTTCTGCTTAACATGTTGGCTTATCCCACGTGGAACTTGAATATGGAACATTTGTTGAATTCCTTGGCTTAAAAAGTTTATCTCCTAGGAGAGATTTTGAATGTGAAAACCTGTCTTAGTTCGAATTTTCGTAGAGCAGGCAGCACAGGCTTGATTATGTTTTGGCAAAAAGCAACCCCGAAACTCACTGTCTTGAATCGACCCATGATTAAGTTTGTCGAGTGTGGGGGAATTGAGGCTCGGCTCCGCATCGTCCTCACTGTCCTGGCATAGGGGAGACAGGCCCCCGGAAGTGCCACGTCGTTCCTGCTGCACAGAGATGTCCAGAGTTAGAGAGCGTCAATGGGCCAAGTGACCAGATGGAGACTGGAGATATTTGCAGGATGGAATAAGGACAGTCGAACTCCTTGTATCATGGCTGGGGATCTCTGCTCTGTCTCATGGGGCCTGGGCCTACCCAGGGCTGCCAGCCAGGTGTGTGTCCCACGGGAGGCATGGGAAGAGGGTGAGAACAGGGTCTTTGCCACCCTCTCCTCTGCTTCCTGAGGCTTCATCAGCAGTGGGTGGCCCTTTATGCACTCCAAATCCTTCCAGACAGCACCCACATGTGCTCCTCTCCTGCACACAGTGCCCGTCTGATTCCCTCTCCTGCACGCAGCACCTGTCTGCACCCCTCTCCTTTGCACAGTGCCCATCTGCAGCCCTCTCTTGCACACAGCATCCGTCTGTATCCCTCTCCTGCACACAGCGCCTGTCTGCACCCCTATCCTGTGCACAGTGCCCATCTACAGCCCTCTCCTGCACACAGCACCCCTCTGTACCCCTCTCCTGCACACAACACCCGTCTGTACCACTCTCCTGCACACAGCACCTGTCTGCACCCCTCTCCTGCACACAACACCCGTCTGTACCACTCTCCTGCACACAGCACCTGTCTGTACCCCTCTCCTGCACAGAGCCCCCTGTTGCAGGGACACATCCCAGGCTTTTTGGGCTTGGTCATTCCATCGCCTACATCGCTTCCCTGGGTTGTCTCCCCATCTCCCGTGTGGCGTTGAAGTCCTTCCCGCAGCCATGGAGCAGAGTCCCACTCTGGCCAGCCTGAGCTCCCTGGTGTGGGATCTTCAGTTTCAGTGCTACAAGTCTTGCTCAGGCTGCCGTCACCCAACTATGACTCAGGTGCACTGTGTTCCAGCCTCGATGCTGGTGCTGCATGTTCACCTGAAACACCCAACTCGGTGGCAGAGTGGGCACGAGGCCACTCAGCTTCTCATGAGAGATTGATGGGCAAGCCCAGGACCTGTGCTGAACCTGCAACTGGAAGAGATGCAAATCATGAGGCTTCTGGTCCTATTTTCCCCCTTTTCTCTGCAAGTACAGGATGGTAATTTTTCTTTTGGGAAAATGGATTTTCTTTTCCCTAAACTTAATCTTGTTCTTTTCTCCCTTAATATGAAACTCTTGCTGGAGTTCCTTCTAAAAACCTCACAACCACAGGCAGGCATGCAATCTGCTCTGGAGTCTGCTCTGGAGTCAACACCTTCCGGGTGTTGGCCAGAGTAACAGTCCCTGAAGGTGTCATGAAAAATCCCCAAATCTGTGACTATGGAACTGTACGTGGTAAGAGATGTGGAGATGCGATTAAATTAAAGATCCTGAGATGGGAGATTATTCTGGAATAGTCAGGTGGGCCCTAAATGCCATCCCAAGGGGCCTTAACAGAGGAAGACAGAGGTCGGATTGCTAGTAAGGCATGGAAGGACCCCGCTCACCATTACCGGCTTTGTCGATGGAGGAAAGGGCCGTGAGCCAAGGAATGTGGGCGGCCTGGAGAAGCTGGAAGAGGCACAGAAACGGACGTGCCTCCAGAAGGAACCAGCCCTGCCAACACCTCGATTTTACCTAGGTGAGATCATGTTGGACTTCTCACCTGCAGAACTGTAAGATAATTAATTTCCTCTATTGCTTTAAGCTCCTCCATTTGAGATCATTTGTTATTGCAACAATAGAAAACTAATATAGGTAGATTCTTGCTTTCATTGATTGATGAGAATCAGCCCTTTGTGTTGGCTTCTGGTGAATTGAGGAGAGAATATGTTTCCTGCTAGAGCCGACAACCTAGAAGGGAGGCAAGAGTCCAACACCGTGTGTGTCAGCATGTACAGAGAGGAGCTCTGGGTGTCCACGCCGACCTGAGCAGACACAGGTCTGCCCCTGCCCCTCGGCCCTGAGGGCACTTCCTCACTGTCAGTGTTTTTTGTTTACTGATGCCAGCCCCTTCTCATGGTGCTTAACTTGCAGAAATGGCCTCTGCCTTCTGAATGAGACTCATTTCCCTTGTCCTGATAGAATTCAGGGCATGATCTCACCTTCGCAGGGCCCAGTACAGTGGTGGATTTATTGGAGGTGGAGGGGCACATACCCAGAACTAGTGACAAGCCCAATGCCCACCGCCCAGGTAACTCTGGATTTGGTCCCCAGCATCTCCTGTGGCCGTTGCCCACACGCATTCTTGTGGGCATCTTATACTTATGGGCAATGAATCAAAGTGCTGCTTTGCCAAAGGCCATTCCTCTGGGCTGGCACAGCTGAGCGCGGCTTCCCTGAGCCTCCGGTCACCTCCTCCCAGACCCAGGAGCCCACCCAGCACCTGGCGGTGGGTGTTCAGGTGTTCTACTCTCTGTCCATCTGCCAAGTGCGCTGCATGTCCTTCCTGAAGAGGACTGTCCACACCCCCTTTCCTTCCCTCCTGCTGTGTCTGGCTCCAGGCTCTGGTCCTGTCATTTGCAAAACTGTTCTCTCTGCTTCCAAGAGTAACATCTGAATTGAATTCTTGTCTGTCTGTCCCTCTTACTTCCATTCCTGTCCATCAGTTGGTCCCCATTGCCTAGAGGAACATTCTAATGACGTCCAACTATTTACAAAGTTGTCTGCGCAGGTGCACCTGCTCACGACCGTGGCTCACCATCGCTGCCCGACTACGACACGAATGTCCCATAGTTTGAAGCGTTTAACACCCTCCCTAAATTACCATGTGTTCTATTACTTTGTGTCATTCTTTGTGATAATCTTTCACTTGAAACGCAGTATATCCCCTGCTATAATTCATCCTGTTAAAAGTGTGGAAATGGTCCCAGGCCTCGGAGCTTGTCCGTCCTGTGGGGAGCAATGGCTTGTCTTTCAAAGCTCAGTGAGACACCCTCCCCCCATCCTTGTGTTCATACATGCCTTGTAAAGCCTTCTGTCATTGCTGCTGCTACACAGCTTTGGCCCAGGTTATGAGTAAAACAGACTCATCTCCTAATCTGTGAATTCCTAGGGGTGGAGGTCGTAACATATTTATCATATCCCCAGGGGCTTACACAGTCTTAGCATACAGCAGATGCTCAATAAATGTTCAGTGAATAAATGAGACGGGAAATAGGTTAATGAAAGTCCACCTGAACACCTCTCTGATCCTCAGTTTCCCAGGTCACCTATGTGGGGAGCAGGGGAGCATGGCCTGAGTGATTCGGGCTGAGGTGATCATGGAGGGCAGGCAGACACGCTTCTCTTCAGAACTCAGGTCTTCGGGGAGTTCCACGGTCCAGATCAGAGACGCAGAGATAGGCAGAGAGACATGGAAAGACAGAGGACCTCAGAGAAACATAGGGATTCAGAGACGCTCCACATATAAAGACAGAAACGAAGGCAGAAGCAGACTGCCTCTGAATGGGACTTCTGGGAAGCAAGAGAAGGAAGGAGGCGCGCCTGTTTCCACCTAGGGCTGCGGAGATACGAACTGGGATTACTGACACCCAGGCCACGGCTCAGAGATTCTGAAAGGGCAGAATGCAAAGAAAACCCAGGTCTTTCATGTAAAACTGATTGTCCCTTCAGTACTAGTGTTTAACACTCATTATCTGAAAAGCACGAGATCCTCACCTGCTCCCAGGGAAGGTGTCCTTTATATACACTGTCACCAAGAACCGTCTCAGTTGTTTCAAAGAATTACCCCATGTATGTAGAAGACCCAAACACCAAACAATCATTTCTGAAATGACTAGTAGTTTCTCCTTCAAACTGTAGTAATGTTTGTGGAAACTCAACCGAGGGCTCAGGTAGAGATCACTGGTTAGTAATTTCGTAAGTTGGGGTTGTCTATAGCACTCTAAACATCCCGGAGCCTCTGTTTCCTCATCTGTGAAATGGGCGTGTCATGCCTGCCTCATCCTGTTGTGCTGCATGCAATAGGTGTGAGTTGAAATTATTAGCATAGGTTGTTGTGAGGGCAAAATACATCATTTAAATAAAGCAACAAAACACAATATCTGCCCATAATAGATGCTAAAAAAATTACAAATGTCTGCTCTGTGCGTGGGGGGCCTGGGCCCCACCCCTTCCCCGGCTTGCACTTTCTCATGACGGTGCCATCCTGGGGTGGTGGTGTCCTCAGGGGTCCGGGGCTGGAGAGGAGAGAGGGTGGTGCCACCCAGGGTGGCCAGTCAGCTGAGCATCCCGCCCACAGCCCTCACTTCTGTGCAAATGCTTGTTGGGAAACAAAGGTGTAAATAGTTCTCCAAAAAATTTTTTGTTGTTGTTTCATTTGCAAATGGGTTAGGCCCTCATTTTCATGTGATGTGTGGGAGCTTATAGCTTATCAGGACACTGAAGCTTCAAAAAATTCAATGGCCATACACTTTTGATATTTGTCTCCTTTTAAAAAAGAGTTACCTTAAAAAGACTAATGCCTCTTTATTTTTAAAGATTTTAGTTTTTCCTTTTTCTCCCCAAAGCCCCCCGGTACATAGTTGTATATTCTCCATTGTGGGTCCTTCTAGTTGTGGCATGTGGGACACTGCCTCAGCATGGTTTGATGAGCAGTGCCATGTCTGCGCCCAGGATCCGAACTGACGAAACACTGGGCCGCCTGCAGCGGAGGCTGCGAACTCAACCACTCGGCCACAGGGCCAGCCCCAAGACTAATGCCTTTTTAATGTGAGAGTGGAGGAGCAGTGAAAGGTTAGGTTCTACTTGCTGTGATAAGATCTTGTGTTCTGGTCTGAGTAGCATTTTTAAATTTACTTATTCGCTCATTTTCTTTACCCACGCTTGGGGCAGCAGCCGGTGCTTTTAATTACAGCAAAGCCCAGGAAGGAGAGAGGGGGAAGCTGGCCTGTGAAGAAGTCTCCTAGAAACCAGAGATGGGGGATTTGCCGAGGAGGGGTGGGCTGGAGGGCTGGTCTGGTGGAACTGGGGTCTCTGAGGTCGCTGAATGGTCAGTTCCCTCCCAGTGGGCTCAGCCCTGCCTTCATCCTGTCACAGAATCCTGAGGGTACAGGCCCCCATCACACACTCAGGGGAGGCATGCAGCACCAGGCAGGGAAGGAAAAGCCCCCAGGTGGATCTTTGTGTCCATGTGTGGCTGAGTCCCCCCTCCGAGCACGTCCAGTGTAGCATGAGCCTTGTGCCCAGGCTGTGACCAGGAGGACGGGCAGGATTCCACTCAAGCCCTGGGAGTCAGCGTCGCTATCTCCACTCACACGCTGCAAGAGTGAGGCTCAAGGAGGACCCATACCTTCTCCAAACACAGATAACCCTGGGCAAGAGACCGGAGCTCAAATCCTGATGGTCAGACTCCAAAGTGACCAGCTTTTCTGTGCTGCTCAGGGGGAAGTTTACACGAGAGGAAAATATCAAGAACGAATATCTCCTGCTTTGTCACACAAGTGTGAGCATCGTAACCCAAATGTAGGCTGAAGAAAGTGAAAAAGGATGCACTAAGTGTACCATGGGGCTCAGAGACCCCACGGGGTTGAATGAGCAGGCCAGCAGTCATGTGCTCTGTGCCTGGCCTGATGCAAAGTGGTGGCGTGACAGCTATGCGTAGGGTGACAGTTAATGTTATATGTCATTATGGCCAGGCCATGGTGCCCAACTGGTGGAACACCACTCTAGATGTTTCTGTGAAGGAATTTTGCAGACACGATTAACATTTAAAATCAGTTACTCTACGTAAAGCAGATTGCCTTCCGTAATGTGGGTGGGCTTCATCCAATCAGACGAAGGCTTTGAGAACAAAGACTGAGGTTTCCCTAAGAAGGAATTCTGCCTCAAGATCTCAGCATAGAAACCTGTCTGAGCTGCCAGCCTGCCAGCCTGCCCTGCATACTTCATATTTGCCCAAACCCGCAATCACAAGAGCCAGTCCATGAAAGAAATCTATCTTCTTTCTCTCTCTCGAGTAGAATACATATCCTATTGGTAGAATATCTTCTATATTGAGTAGAATATATTCCATTTTCATTAGAATATATTCTATTGGTTCTGTTGCTCTGGAGAACCCTGAGTGCTGGGCATGACCCCTGTTTCCATGGTAGGAATATACAATAACTGAGAAATGAAACATACACATGTAAAAAGTATATATTATCCTAAGAGTTATCAAGGGAAGAAAACAGGGTATTGTCGTAGAGAATAAGAGGAGAGGGCTTTGATTTAGACAGGGCTGTCTGGGGCAACTTCTCGGAAGAGCTGACTCAAAGTGGAGACTTGAATGATGCAGAGGTAGGTCCTGAATCAACAAGAGGCGGTAAGAGCAGCGGAGGAGCAGTGGTCCGCCAGGAGAAGCACTCTGACCCCTGAAGGAGGTCCAGGTCGGCGAGGAAACTGGAGTGAAGAACAGAAGGGACAGGGACTTCATATTCAGATACCCAGTGTCACTTCATGGACTACTCCAGGCAAAACCAGCGATTTTTCCTTCCTACTCAGTAGATTGTGTATACTCTTCTGGCATAATACTTCTCACAATGTAGTGGAATTATTATGTTGTTACTTGTGGGTCTCTAGTTACACATTCTGCAGGAGCTGTGTGGTTCCATGGAAAAGGGGAAGAGCACTGTGGTAAATATTTGCTTTGAGTTTGTATTTTGTGCTCTGCTTTGTGCATCATAAAGGACTTTGACCTCAACACTTCTCTTCTCTGGACATTGATTTTCTTAAACAGAAAGCAATGCTCTCAGGAGGATGGTTTCCAGGGTCAGCTGCCATGCAGACATTCTATGACCAGGCTGGGTCACACCTCCTTATCACTCTCTTCCTGGTCAACCACATTTGGAGAGCTCACTGTATTTTGAAAGCACCTTTAGAGGTCCAGAAAATGATTTAAGTCAGGGAAGGGGGCTTAAAGGATCCCCCAGAAGCGCAGAGCTTTGGAGCCTTCAACATTTAACTAACGTTTGTTGCACCTGAAATAGAAAGTACAAAGTGTGATCCTGGCTGATTGCAGGATACTGGAAGCTAGCAGGTAGCGTGGAAAACCCAAAGACTTCTCAGAGCGTACCTGTTGGGTTTATAGATGAAGAAGAACGTGCTGGCATGGGAAGGGGCTATCTGATTGTCTTACTCTCCATCCAGTCTGGAGTCTGTTTGATTCAGCTCCAGGTGTTTCTCACACACACCCCCCCCCACACACATATCTGAAGAAGAGGGGCCTTCATCACTAATGCCCACAGGCACACAGGCAGAGAAGAAGGAGGGGAGAAAGGAGAGGAGGGGACCGGAAGGAAAGAGGAGGAGGAAAGAAGAGTTCCATTGCAGGCAGATGGGAAACTGTAAACACGTGGGGACATAGAAGAAAGGTTGTGTTTATGAAAAAGCTGGCTATTTAGTGAGGCTGAGAGGTTAAGTCCCTCAGAGCAGAATGGACCAGCTTGAAGAATCATCTGAGAGTGAGTCAGGAGGGCTTTGAATGGAAGGGAAAGAGCGCAGACTTGCTCACGTTGATAATGGGCAGCCTGGCAATGTTTTCAGTTTTTGGCTTTTTTTTAACCTCGTAGGCTTGACCTCATAATATGAGAGAGCCTGAAGGTACCAGATAGCAGCACAGTTTAGCCTCTTTATTTTAGAGAGGAAGACAATGAAGCTCAGGAGAAAATGTGCTGTTCCCTGAGTCGCATGTTGACTGGTGGGGGAGAAATGGCTCCCACTGCAGACTAGAGTCTCTGCTCCGGCCAGGGCTTTCTCTGCTACTCTGTCCTCTCTCTTCTGTTGAAATTCAACCATTTCCCATTGTGTCTCTAAGATTACTAACAACTCTCTTGGCTCCAGTGAATGCTGTGTCTGAATCAGCAAGTTACACAGGATGCCCTCTTGCCCCTTTGGTGTGGACCCACGAGTAAGTTCAGTGGGCGTCTACCTGGAGAGCCTCCGGTCCAGCTGCCTTGATCTTCAGGGCCAATGTGGCCAATGAGTAAACGAGTGGTTCTGGTAGCACATTTTAGAGACATTTTTCTAAGCCTTGTTAATAATTATCTTACGGGAGTATGAGATGTTTATAATTCCAAGATGGTTGAAAACACAAACTCCCTCAATTGGAGTGCTTCTATTTTCTGTATCTGGTGTACAAGCAAAACACGACTAGAAAATAGCATCCTTATGTTTTATTTCTCCCCTGATCCGGCCTGAAACTGGAACAGAGTGTGAGAGTGTGTGTGTGTGTGTGTGTGTGTGTGTGTGTGTGTGTGTTTAGGTGGGGAGGTTGTCTGATCCATTTCAAATACCCTCAGGTGATTTAATGAAATGACTGCATTCAAAATGGTAATAAGAATAACAACACAAAAAGATGCCCACAATTGAAAACCACATGTCCACATGAGCAGTTGCACGTTGTGTGTTATATAACTGTCCACTCTGAAATGCAAGGCTTGGAGTCAACTTTTGCAAACTTAGAGCAAACACAGTGACCTTTCAGCTTAGGCCCCAGCATAAATCACTAAGGCAAGTGTCAAAGGTCAAGTAAAATAGCTAGTCCAATGGCAAACACTTAACGGACACTACTAATTCTTTTGGTTTGCTTTGTGAAGGTTTTCCGTTTTTGGTGTATTTTCTCATGGATGCTTCAGAGAAATTGTGAGCGGACACTTTTAAACTATAAGATCTAAGGAATGCAGGGAAATTCAAAATTTATTTTGATTAATTGTGATTAAAAAGTCTACTCTGAAAATCTGACCTATTAGCAGTAGAGAATGTATATGCTCGAGACACGGAAGGCGCCTAATTACGTGAGTTTAAAAAATACTGCACAGCGCACCTTGTGATTTAAGTCCTAAGAGAGTCGACTGCGGATTATCTCCTGGGAGAGCAGGGCTTTCCAGCCTCAGTTGTGTCAGCATTCCCCGAGGACTTGTTAGAGCACACTGCTGGGCTCTACCCCCAGGGTGTGTGTCTGTGTGAGTGTGTGTGTGTGTATTCAATTAAAGATTGAAATTACGTCAGCAAGGAAGACTATACTTTTTTTAAAATGCCTTCAGTCTCAATCAATATGTTGACTGTTTTATTGGATACACTGCAATAAGGAATTTAAGCTTCTCTTTCTGACGATACTGGAAACTCGATGTTGCCCCTAAAACCACACAGCATAGAGCATCTGACAGTGGTAGCTGATATGCAAAAACAAATGCACAGATGAGCCTTCAGGACAAGGGACATTCTCAGATGCCCCAAATGACGAGAAAATGGCTCCAAGAGGGGAGCAAGTGCATGGACACTGGCTGTTGCCCGGGAAGTATTTTTGACCCCTGGTGACCTGGAGATTTGGTTCTACTGGGGCCTGGAACAGACAGCAGTGACCCAGTGGCTGTGTAAGACAGAAAGTCAGTGCAGAGGGAGATGCAAGGGCTGAGTGGCCTTCCCAGGCTTGCCTTTGATTAGAAGGAAAAATCATTGTCTTCACTGAGAATTGTAAGGTAAGGTTGCAATTAAAAGGTAAATTGTAATTATAGGGGAAAGCCTGCCCTCACCTGTGTTCGGGATAAGAATTCACACTGTGGCTACTCAAACAGGCAAACACACACCAAGCTGAGAATTCACCTTGTTCTTATCCAAAGTTCTGACACCTGTCAGAAGTAGATGCACATATTCGCGGCAGGATACAGGAAAAGGAGCCTGAAGAGACTGTCACCAATAAAGTCTCAGTGAAAACGTGCTCCCAAATGGAAAAGAAAGAGTTTCAAAACACATCGGGTAACAGGCGACCATGAGTGAGAGTCGCAGAAAAACAAAAGAAAAAGAAAAACAAGCTCTCGAAGACTTCAGGCTTTGGAACATTAGATACAAAATATAAAATAAATACATTTACTAATTTAAAAGAACTAACAATGAGTATAAAAAATCTGAATTATCAGAAAAATATGCAAAATTGTCATGTAGTCTTTTGAAATAGAACACAGTAAAATTTTCAAAAATAAGATTAATTGAAATTAGAATTTGATCGTGAACACAGTAGATTTAAACAGTTCAAGAGTGAGTAAACTTGAAGGCGTATCTGAAGAAATGAAGCAGAATGCAGCACAGAAAGTCAGGGATAGAAAGTATTGTTTAACGTCTGCTCACAGCGCCATGAACCCTTGTTCACTGCTGGTGGCAGTGCAAACTGGTGCAGCCACTATGGAAAGCAGTTTGGAGTATCCTCAGAAAATTAAGGATAGATCTACCATATGATCCATCTATTCTTCTGCTGGGTATTTATCCAAAGAACTTGAAAACACAAAGGCATAAAGATACTTGCACCCCTATGTTCATTGCGGCATTATACACAATAGCCAAGACGTGGAAGCAACCTAGGTGCCCATGAAGGGACGAATGGATAAAGAAGATGTGGTATTTATACATGATGGACTACTACTCAGCCATAAGAAATGACAAAATCCGGCGATTTGTGACAACATGGGTGGACCTTGAGGGTATTATGTTGAGTGAAATAAGTCAGAGGGAGAAAGTCAAATACCATATGATCTCACTCATAAGTAGAAGATAAAAACGACACACAAAAAAAACACATAGCATTGGAGATTAGAGTGGTGGTTACCATTGGGGAAGGGGGGAGGGGGAGGGCAAAAGGGGTGATTAGGGTCACATGTGAGGGGATGCACTATAATTAGTGTTCAGATGGTGAACATGATGTGATGTATACAGAATTCAAAATACGAGGTACATCCGAAAAAAATAAAAATTAAAAAAAAAAATGAAAGTATTGTTTAGAAAGATTAAGAGACATGGGAAACCGAATGAGATGGCATGCATATCAGAGTTCAAGAAGAAAATAATAGAACAGTTGGGAAGAGGTGATATTTGAAGAGACAAGATGAAAATGTTTTTAAAATTTATAAAAAATGCTAATCATTAGATAAGGAAAGCCCAAGACAACTAGACAAATTGAAGCGAAACTACAAAAAAGAAAGACACAGATGATCTTATGAAAAGAGAGGTTGTGTATATACAAATAAAATATTGACGACAGCTGACTTCTCAGCAATAGGAACCAGCAGACCGAAGTGCAATATCCTCAAAGTGCTGAGAGTAAGCAGCGGTCCAAAACCACACAGCCAACGGGATCATCCTCACAGGATCGGGGGAATAAAGATGTTTTGAAAGAACCCCGTGAAGTTTATTAACAATACACCTCGTCAAGAAGAAGTTTTAAAAGAAATACTTTCAAGAAGAAGGTAAATTATCTTGGAAGGAATATCCAAGATACATGAAGGAATGGGGGGAAAAATTATAGGCATGAAATTATGCACACAATTAAAAATTAACATGCAATATGCTACATATTTATAGTAAATTTATAATAATTCATACTATCATATTATTTATATTTGTTTTATTTATATTATTCATATTTAATAATTATTAGCAATATTTACATTATTATTTATAATGAATATTGACTATTTAGATATACTAAATAAATATTGACTAGGTAAAATAATTGGTCTGTCAGTTGTCATACTGTGGTGGCTGCATGTTGCTGAGATGCTGAAAGCTATGCCACAGGTATTTCAAATGCCAGCAGGGTCACCCATGCTGGACAGGTTTTAGCGAAGCTTCGAGACTCAGATGGAGTAGGAGGAAGGACCTGGCTGCCCATTTCCAAAAAACTGGCTGTGAAAACCCTATAAATAGCAGTGGGACATTGTCATATAGCACCAGAAGGTGAAAGCATGGCCCAAAAAGACCGGGCAGGGTCTTCTTTGCTGTCCACAGGGTCACTAGGAGTTGGAATCAATTAGACTGCACTAAAGCAACAATAATATTTGCGATAATTTATAATCTGTAGGGCTAGGAAACAACACGAAACTAAAATACTAGGCAAGTGTAGGCTGCAATTCCAGAGCGTGGTAATTGCAATTAAACGTCATAAGCCCTTGAATCATTTTAAGAATGATAAAAATGTTCTCCAATCAGATTTCGTTAGGTTGAGCACGTATGTTAAAATACCTACTGTATGCAAATAGAAATAAACCGGTTAACTTTCAAAATTAGTAGATAGAAAAAAGTGACAAAAATTTAGAGAATGTATACAAGGAAGAAAACTAAACTAACAAAGTAAATATAAATTTAAATATAAGTGTATTCCCAGTAATAAATGACTCAAACTTTGTAGTCGAAGACAAAGATGGTCAGACTGGATTTTAAAAGATGGCTGAGGGCATTTTATTTAAAATGAGCTGTTGTAAAACCTGAAAACAAAGAAAGGTTGAAAATAAAACAATAACAATATTGTAGTTACTAAGCCTTATTAGTCTATGGTGACAGAACTACCACAAAATGAAATCCTTGAATATTCTGGAGTTTTGCTTATGTTATTGAAAAAAGACTGCTTCATATACCATAGTTCATGTTCATGGGCCCAGACATTTTAAATCAAAATAAAATAAGTTGACTAGGGCAGTTAAATCTATTTCATTTGAAACTGTGGAGGCAAAATGGATTGAACAGAAGTTTTGGTAATCCTTTTACTTGCTGTATAGCAGAGGCCTGTGTTACTGAATCATTGGTGCAAAGTTTTGGTGTTTTAAAACTAATATAGTACAAAAATAATTTAAATAGGTAGAAAACATATGCAAAAATTCTAAGCAAAATATTAGTAAACCAAATTCAGTGATGTACAGAAAGATACAATGTTTTGACAACGCTGAAGTTATTCCAGAGTTGTAAAGTTGCTTCACTTTTAGAAAATCCATTAATAAAATCCATGTTTTTAAAAGAACTAAGGAGAAATCCATGGGCTCATCTCAAAAGAGTAAACAAAACTATTATAAAATAGAATTTTAAAAATGTTTAAAATATTATTATATAGCAAGAAAACAATAAAACACTTAAAAGGATGGATAACAAATACTAGCAAAATCTGCGTGTATAAAATTATAATTTCATTGACAAAACGTAAAGGAGACCTAAGTACGTGGAAGGACGTGTGTTCTCATGAAGACTCAGTGTTCGAAGGTAGGCACATTTCCACAAGGGACTCAGAGACTCCACGTGATCCCAATCCAATTCCCAAGCAGATGCTCTGTAGAATCAGACAAGGTGATTCTAATTATTTTATGGATGCCTCGGTAATAAGAAGAAGTGAGGAGTTGTGTTCTCTAATATTGAGACATGTTAAAAGTGTAATGACGAAACAAACAGATCCATAGAATGGAATAGTCTGCAAAGAGACCCAAGCATATTTTGAAAATAAATATGTGACAGGAGTGACATTCAGACGGGGGGAAGTTACTGCTGGAAATTGGAATGACGAACATCACGATACTGGAGAATTTTCTCTACTGCTTCAAATAGATTAATAGACTACTACTACTTCTTAATAGATTAAATCTTTAAATACGGAAGGTAAAGTTTTACAAATTTTAAAAGAAAACATCGAGAAATTTCTTTGTGACTTCCAGGTAAGGAAAGATATCTTCAGCAAGACAAAAAAAAATCATATTTTACAAAGAAAAAGATTGATTGACAATTATATTGAGTTAAAAATATAAATCCATCCACAGAAACTATAAAGGAAATGAAAGAACAGGCTACATACCGGGAGAAAGTATTTTTGATAAAGGATTAGTATGTTGAATATATAAATAAGTGAAAATCAACATTAAAAGTGATAATGTACCAATAACATAGCAAAAGTCAGAAATAAAAATGTAGAAAGGCCAAAGGAATATGAAAAGATGATCAACTTTACCGGCAATTGGGGAGCTACGATACAATCCCACTCGGAGACTTTAAAAGTCTGACGTTATTGTATATTAATATGTGAATGTAGAACAACCCTCAAACTCTGCTGCGGGGAAGATAAGTTGGAATAACCACTTAGGACAGCCATGTCATGGCAGCTGGTAAGAGTGAAGATGCACACAACTGAGACCCACCAAGTGCGGTCCTGGGAGATGCCATAAAGACTAACTTGCACATTTTCCCCAGGAGACGAGGTCAAAATTGTTCATGGCAGCAAAATACTGCAAATAACTGAAATGTCCTTCTTTAGCGAACTGGATAAGTTAATTATGATATTCTCATATAAGAGAACACTCTGGCAATGAAAATGAATGAAATACAGCTACACACATAAGAAAGTACAAATAAAATATTGTGCAAAAAAGCACATTACAGAAGAATATCTGTAGTATGATTCTATTTATGGAAAGGCCAAAAAACAAGGCCAAACTGAAAAATAACTATTTGGGAATGCAATTTTATGTAAAGGAGAACACTAGATTAATAACAGCTATTTCTAAGGTGGGAAAAGAAGGAATGGGATTGGTGAGGTACACATGAGGATAAAAAGACCCTTGTTCTATTGTGAAGCTCCACAGGTGGTACACTGTTATCTGTTTCGTTAGTATTTAAACCTGGAAATGTACTTTATATATTATACATATTTATACAGACATGCGCCACATAATGATGTTTCTGTTGTTATGACAGTGGTCCCGTAAGATTAGTACCCTATAGCCTAGGTGTGTAGTAGGCTATACCATCTGGGTTTGTGTAAGTCCACTCTATGATGTTTGTACACAACAAAATCGCCTAATGATGCATTTCTTAGTATGTATCTTTGTCATTATATGACGCATGACTGTATATATATTTTTTAATTATATAAGCTATATATTATATATTTTGTGTGTGTGTATTTCATAATAAAATAAAATAGAAAAAATTAACAGTAAATTTGAAGTTAATTGGAGAATGACTACATAGAAGAAAGGGAAACAACACATGGTGGTACCCCAGCCATCATGATGCTCAATCAAGGGCTAATCTGTAGTCCAACAAAATCTGGATTGTTTAGTACCTGACAAATGGTATGCATGATATTATTACTACCATGCAGTGAGGGAGGAATTTCTCACCAAACAAAGAACAAGATAGAGTTGTTACAAGATTTGTGGGAAGCTGAGGTTTAGGTGAAATCTGAAGGATGCAGGATTTGGGTAGGCTGAAAGCAAATCAGGACTCTTTACAAAGTGCTCAGCATCAGGTCTGCACTGCAGAGTGGACCCAGGGTCCTGTTTCTTGGAAACTGTAAAGTAAAAATAGACGTGGAATGTCGTGATCAGAAACCCCTCGTCTGAAGCTCTCCACCAGGGCTGGGGATTCAGATGGCTTCTCTGTGTCAACGTGACTCATACTCCAGACAAGAAGGGGATGTTTTATTCTTACTGATAGGGTTTCAAACAGCCAGATTTCTGTGATTTGAGAGAATAACAACCCTCAGTGAGTAGGAAAGCAGCAGTCACTCGAGGCAGGGGGCTGTTTGGACACAGCGTGGGCTTGGGAGAAATATTGCTTCCTGCTAACTTTGCAGCTGGATTTTCCTAAGTGCTTTATCCCAGTCTGATGAATGGCTGGACAGATTTATACAGTTCGAGTTAATGTTAACTTTCACGGTAGAGAGAAGGAGAAGATGCGATGTTTATCTGATAGGAAATGCAGGTGGAGAACATGAAGAGGGCTGGGGATGCGCATACTCAATGAGATTTTGTAGAAGAAAAGAAAGATAAAGTGTCTCAACTTAGAAGATCTCACTGAATCCTAGGAGGAGATTAAAACAAGCTCACATCTGCATCTAGACATGCTCAAGAGGGACTTCGCACCCTCAGAAATGGTGAGGAAAACTCAACGTTCCGTGAAGCTGGTGAAAAATGGAGAGATCCCCAGGAAGGCAAAAGCAAAACAGAAAATAATTTTATATTAATGATTATAGAACATCTTGCTTAGTAACCTGGTTTATTTTGAAGTCCTTGTAAGGCATGTGAAATATGAATTAATGAAAACAAATGTTCTGTATATTTAAAGTAAAACAACCATAATAACATTAAATCAGAAAGCAGAAATTCTCATTTGCATTGAAAATAATTCCCTAGTTATGACTACCATCTGCTTCTCCCATATCATGTTTCACACTTGTTTTTGTGGTTCTTTTGTTGACTCATGTATCTTTGTGTGTACTTAGTCTAACAGCATCAACTAGTTCAAGAAAAGGAAAATGTAACTAGGCTTTGTGCATGAGGTCTTGCTCATGCTTATCCAAGCAAATAATTTTGCTGTGTGACTTTTACAAAGTCGATTAATCTCATGTCTTTAAGTCCCAAAGACCAAATTATTATAACGGCCTATGTCACAAGCCTAGACATATGCTCTTTCCTGAATACTTATGTGCTAGGTATGGCATTAACATTTAACACACACTATTTCATTTAATCCCCGAAACAATGCTGTGTGAGCTATTGTTCTTCTCACGTTAGAAATGAGGAAAGGATTTGCAGCTTTCAAAAGATAATAGAATCAGTGGCTGAATTTGGATTTGAACCTAGGACCCATTCACTCCAAAACTTTACCCTATCACCATCGGGGTGGAAGACCTGGCATTTCCGTGTCATTTCATAGCAGGTCCTCATTTTCTTGAGAGAAAGCCTAATTACAAGATAGAGAGTTAAAAAGGGACAGGCCTACAACTGGGTTCATCACACTTTGTTCTGATTTCTGCACCCGGGAGCACCGTTCCTGCCTCAAATCCATAAGTGTCGGACATTCTAACTCGAGTTTCCCAGGGGGTGAAGCGTAGTCTTCCCCATTCCAATGACCTCTCTCTCCATTTTGTTTCAGTAAAAGCTACTTCCATTATTTCTGCCTCTTCTTAGCTTTTGAGAATAGATTCCCCACTAATGCAGGGGAAAAGGTAGAGTGAGATTTCAAGATATTGAATAAACTGAAACAGCTCACTGAGTTAGAGAGAGTGCACCACCCAAGCCCTCACTCCTGCTTTCTGCTGCTGCCTTCCACAACCAGACGTCCAAGACTCAGAAAATTTACTGTTATGAAAACCTTCATTTTTTTAACCTTAGAAGTCTTTTCTTTTTTTGAAATATGTGTTTATATTGGAAGTTCTTATATACATATAAAGATAAATACAAACCTACTAAATTGTTATTAATACTTTATTTTACAGGAAACCATCTTTTCTCACCATCTTAGGGTTGGTTAGGTGTCCATACTCTTTGAAAGCCACAAGAAGAAATCATCAGAAAAAAAGATATCTAGCATTCCAAGGATAAAATTACCCAAACCGTGGCATTACTTGAATTATTTTCCTGAGCCAGGAAACTTATTACAATGTACAGCTTATTTTCTATTAAGTATTTGCTAGAGCATTATTATTTTTCTTTTTTTATTGAAGCAATTGGTTAACCTTAAAAAATTCAAAAAGTACCCATTATACCACCATCTTAACAGAAAAACTATTATCTACATTATTACTTTATTCACAAGTGTTCATGTATTTAGAATTAAAAATTGTTTGATTTTTTTCTACTTTCTTTCAGTACTTAAAAAATTTACACAGTTTTACATTTTCTACTTTTAATGTATACTTAACAGTCCAGCTTATGACTATACCCAGCATTTTATACATTTCACATTATGTTAGAAACATGTTTATTTTTCTTATTATAGGTTGTGGAGAAATTGGAATACTTGTACACTGTTGGTGTGACTATGAAATGGTTTAGCCACTATGGCAAATAGTATGGAGGGTCCTCAAAAAATTAAAAATAGAAAAACTATATGATCCAGAAATCCTGCTTCCAAGTATATATCCCAAATAGCTGAAATCAGGGACTCAAAGGATTGTCTTCACTCTCATGTTCATTGCAGCACTGTGCACAATAGATAAGATGTGGAAACAACCTAAATGTCCAATGGTGGATGAATGGATAAAGAAAATGTGCATACAATGGAATATTACTCAGCCTTAAGCAAGATGGAAATCCTGCCATTTGTGACAACATGGATGAACCTGGAGGGCATCATGTTGAGTGAAAAGAGTTGGTCACGGAAGGACAATACTGCAGGATTCCACTTATATGTGGGATATAAAGAGTCAAGGCATGGGAATAGAGAGTAGACTGGTGGTTGCCCAGGGCAGGGGAGGAGGAAATGGGGAGTTGATGATCAACAGGTGTAAAGTTATGAAGATGAATAAGTTCTGACTGGACAACATTGTCACTATGATTAACAATGCTGTACTGTGCACTTAAAAACTTGTGAAGAAGATAGACCTTATAGTAAGTGTTTCTTACCATACACACACAAAAAGGAGTATCCTATAAATAAATAAACAAACAAATAAATAAAACCTTGCAATGGAAATCCTCATATGAACACCTTTCAGTCTCTGCTGAATTATTTCCCTTGACAGTTTCCCAGGAGTAGATTCCCTAGCTCATATGATACGAATATTTAAATGGGTGCTGCCCCATAGTCTTACTCCCCAGTCCAGAAAAGTGAACCAATTTCACTCGTCGCCAGCAAAGAATGCTCCCTCCTGCTTCCCCCTCCCTGTCCTCTCTCCCCATGGACACTTCAGGACAGCAGCCTGCAGCCTGAGGCTCTCCTGAGAGTTTATTCACAGGGTCCTGCTGGCACAGATGGAGGATGAAGCATGAAGCAAATGCGACGTGAGATGGGAGCCAGGGGAGATCCAGAGGTCACTCCAAAAGGGGAGCTAGTACATGTGGATGTCAGTTTTATTACAAAATTACTGACTGACACATCTACAGCGACTATTCATTGACCTAAGTCCTGTGTTGTGGTAGAAAGACTATGGGCTCCAGGCTATGCACATCCTGGTCCGTCCCTCAGAAGCCACCTGGCCAAGCCCTTCCCTCAGTGGGTTCCCGTGTGGAGCAGTGATGATACTAGCGATGTGCGTAGCACAATGCCTAGAATGTTGGATCCTTAGATTTTGTTAAAGAGACGAAATTACCCAGTACTTTCTGTATTGTGTAACAGTTTCCTGTTCAGAAAAGTACCTATTACATAAATAAATCCCTCCCACAGCGGGGAAAGTGAGTTGTTCTCTTCTGTTTACTTTTCTACCTGGTTGACTCCTGGCTCCCCCCAACGCTTATTGTGTTATTGAAAGAATGAGTGACTGCACAAAACCAAGAGCTCGTGCTGGGTAAGCTGGAGTTGGCAGATGTCCCCGATCTTTCTGCTCATCTCAGATCATATTTAAAGGAATTTACAATGGAGCAGTGTGGTGCTTTTTGAAAATGCCTCTCATTCTTCCCTAAAACATAGACAGTGTAGTTCCATAAAAACTTTATCTTAATGATATCACTTGGAATTGTGTATGAGGACTTGTTTAGTGGTAACCAGGAAGGTTTCTGCTCCATGAGAGGCAGCTGTCCTTGTGGGGAGAAATGGGGACTCCCAACCAGAGAAAGCTAAAAGTGCAAAGGCTGGCAACATGACTCTTCAGCCTAGGTTCTACTGACAGAGATGGAGTCTGTGCTTTTATTATCTTGAAATGCCTTCCTCTATATGATCCAAAGCCTATAAGCTATAAAATGTGAGACTGTATCACACACACACATAAACATACATACAGGCACATGAACACACTTGCAGACCTGCATACACACAGATGTGCATAAACACACGTGCATACATACAGAACAGACATGCACAAACCTACACACAGATATGCATATGCATAGACATGCATACACACAGATATGCCTATACACACATTCACATACATACAGAGACATGCATACACACATGCATAGACATAGACGTGCATGCACACAGACATGCCTATACACATATGCATTCACATACACAGAAAGACAGTACACACACATGCACATGCATACACATAAACATGCACACCCGCATGCATGCATATAAGCACATGCATACACACGTGCATACTCAAACATACAAAAACAAAGACAGACATACACACACAGACATGCAGACACACACACATACAGATACACATCCACAGACACATGGAGGCAAAACAGCTTTCCCAGTAATTGAGATGATTCTTTTTGATAATCTTGCATATTAGAAACAAATCAAAGTAATTTTTCACACATATTGGAAAATGTGTGATGTACAGGACTTGCTTCATATTTTTAAGAGATTGTGGAATAAAAGCAGAGGCAGTTATTCTCCTTTTTCTCTAAAAAATGCCTCCCCAACTATTAATTATAAGGAGATGAGGGGGATGAATTGAAGCCAGTTTTAGGAGGAATTGGTTAAATTCACCGAAACATTGCTAGAATATACACTTCTCATAGCTTAATTTACATGCCTAGTAACATCTCAGAATATGAATGGAAGGTCACATTTTTCCAAACTTAGAAGCTTGTTTCAAAGAAAAACAAAGTTTCCTGGTACACAAGATGAAAGTCTTTAAAAAAATCTTTTGACGAAAACTCTTTGGACATTAAATAGCTTATTAAATAGTGCTTGGACGGGTTACAGTAAGTGTACATAAATAAGAAACATATGGATTGGATTGCCTTTGAAATACAAATAGATTTGAATTTACAAGAAAAACAACTGCTTTTTGACACAGCAAATAAACAAACAAAACCCTAGAAATACAACATACGGTATTGCTGCTCCAAGAATTTCCGATGCTGATTTTCAGCTTATATAAAACCTACTTATTACTACATGAAAACAAAAGGAAATGATTTTGGATATTACTTGGTTATTATTCAAAATGGTTTCTTCTGCTAAGCACGTTGATGTATTTTTAAGGCATGACCTGTTGTCATCTGTTTGATCTGCCTTAACTATGTTCTCAGGTTGCATGAAAGATACACTACTTTCTCTAGGTCACTAAAACCAGACAAATTCCATCACTATTTCATGGGAAAAACTCTCATGTAAAGGGTATACTTCATGTCCACTACTCTTCTGAAGGGTTATATCATGATTTCAAAATGTTTGGTTTTTTTATAAACAGACAAGTGCTGGCTTTGGAGTGGTTTGGAATCTAGGTATTTTCCTGTGAAATTAGGAATCATCCAGCAAGTCTGTTTCCAAATGAGAAGCTTACGGAGCCCGTGAGGAAGCAGGGTAGGGCTGACACTAAGGATGGAATTAGCAGGAGGTGCGTGGGCCCAGCCTTCTGGAATTTTGACTGCAGATTGAGTTTTCATTCTTTCTAGTTTCCATTTCTATTTCCTTCATGCAAAAATCCATCTCACATGTAATGCTTTGTGTAGCTGAAATTAGAAAAAGAGAAACAAGAGTATGGACCCAGAAATAATAATAATAATTATGAATGTCAACAACAAAAAGTAATAATAATCCCCATTATTTACATTGTGCCTATGCTGTACCAGTCACGGTGCTGATTTCTTCACAGTTCTTGTCTTATTTAATCTCCACAGCAAACTTGTAAAGTGGATGCTCTTGTCCCCATTTTGCGCTTGAAGAATCAGGCTCATGCAGAGTTCCCGGCATCCTGAGATCATCATTACTCATCTAACTCTGGCTTAGGACAGTCACAATATGTGGGAAACTTAGAAAATCCCCTGCCTGGGTGGGCGACCTTTGTTTTCCTCGTTTCTTCACGGCACGAATGATGTGTAGCAGGCATTCTCCCCATGCACTTGTGACAGAGATTGAAAGATTAAATGGGGGCTCAGGGAGACACCAGGGGCACGCAAAGCATTTTTCCAAGTGTGTCAAGTTCTAAGCATCATAGGTATAGTTTAAAAAACAAAGCAAGAATCCCAGTTATTATTACCCTTACCACCCACACAGTCTACCCACTTAGTGAGGTGGCATCTAAGAGAAGGAACGCGTGCCTTCTGATGGCAGTTTCTGAACTCGTGTAAGGATAAGTGAATTCTGGGGCCAGGCTCACTAGCATGGATTTTATTACAGGGAAGGGAGGTAGAGAAGAAATACTCCTGACTCTCAAGTGATCCAAGGTAGGATTCCAGTTAGCAGAGACCACCCGTTCTTGGAAAGAGCTTTGCAAAAGCGTGTGTCTCCCCAAGGAGGTTCAGTTGTGTCTTCCTCAGAAAACTCTGAAGTTTCAGGAGGTTATGTGGGGTATCCCACCATGGGTGCATGAGTTTATAATACTCCTCTTGGCATCAGCTCATGGCACCAGCAGAGACTGTGGCCAAATCTTTCCCGGGCACCATTCATAATTTTACAACTGAAATGTTTCAGAGTTGTTTTGGAAAGGTTATGTAGTTTTCCTGTGAAAAGAAACAAACAAACGAAAGAAGATTTTTCGTTTGAAAAGAAAGATCACATTGACACCTTGAAAATATTAATTCTGTTCTTGAAGAATGCCTCCATCCCTTGTTAGAAACTCAAATTAATCATCCCCTCATATTTTTATGGCACTTTACAGTTTATAAACATTTTTATATGTATCCTACAATTTTTATCATCTGTCCATATTCATATCTAGCTTGTAAGTCCCCAGAATGGTTTTAGGATGTAGCTTTGCTGTCCCTGACTCATAGAGAGTCCATCGGGCCCAAGAGCTACCTCTGAGCAGACAGCCCCTGACTCCTGGCATGGCAGCAGCTCCAACCATAGAGTGAGTCACCATGTGTGTCTGGCCACACAGGTAGTTGTGTAAACAGTGCAGGATAGGTAGAGAGACTGAAGAAAAGACCCAGAGATGGCGTATGAGGCATATAGGTTTATTGGAATTTATGTATAGGGAGTGTCCAGGTGCGGCCAGCTGAACAGAATTGTGCACTGCTACCATGGGCAGGAAGGGTCAGGGGGCACAAAGTCTATATGATTGCCAAGAGGGGCTGTCCCTGGTATGGCCAGTGTTCCCAGGACCAGTAGCTCAGGTGGAAGGGCTCTGTGTTCCTTCGTGATGTTCTTTGAGTGAGATAAGTTAAGACAGGGGCTGGCCGGGCCCCGGATCATTACAAACCCCAGAAGCTGGGTGTTCTGCCCAGACGGTTGGCGTCCTGTCCAGAAGGGGGCCAGAAGGACACATGGCTCTTAAAGGGCACGTAGGCTAGTGCCCCTACACTGTGGATTCCTCTTGGAGAGGCAAAGGAGGCTCCATGTGTACCAAGCTTTGCTGTGTTAACATCTGCCAATATATAAAAGTCAGCAATCAAGCTTTCTTTGAGGGTCTGTTTTCTCATTTGGAAAGTTAAGATAATAACACCTATATCCCAGAGCTGTTATGAGGAAGAATGAGGTGAGGATTTGGAAAATTCCTTTGAAATCTGTGCTTGGGCCCTACACAGTGCTCTGGTGTTTCCTGTTTTGGGCTTGGTGCCTGGCCAAGAGTAGTGCATATTGGCCGAATAAATGAGTAAAGTGCTGTACACGTGATGGGCGCCATTGCAATGCCGGTGAAGGTTAAACACATGCTCGATGACCCTCATCATCTTGCTGTATCTATCTTTGGATTATTAAATGGGCAGTCTTAAGAGCCCAAAATGGACTTCTTGGATTACTCCTCCCTAGATAAATTCCCTACTCTCTGGAAGAGAACACCACTATTGTTCAAGCTAGAAACCAGGGGGACGTCTTTGAATGTTTTTTCTTTAACCCCTGGATCTAAATCATCTACAGTCCTGTCAAGTCTGCCTCTAAAATTTATCCAAGTTAAAATTTAAGTATTTTTGTTTCTGGATATATTAAGCTTTTCTCTACTGCCTTGGCTATAAGAATGTGAATTCCAAGACATAAAGTCTTGCCAGCGTGCTTTATTCTTGTGTCCCCAGCACTTAGAACAGTGACTGACAGGAAGAAGGTTGTCCTTTCACCATTTGTTTGAGGAAAGAATAAATTGGTCATAATCTACCTTTCTATAGATTATCAAAAAAGAGAGGTATATTTACATAACTTATCCAGTGTTTATCTCATCAGACCGACAACATGAACAAATGCATGTCATATTTTTATTTTCTTGCTGAGTATAAAATTCTAACATCCCCCCTTCTGCACATAAGTTTCTTTCTGTGATGTTGAAGAGGAATTTTAATTTCAGCCAATTCCATAAATGTCTAATAACCCTCTCACCCGTTCAAATAGTTCCTGGGCAGCTGTGTGAGTGATTTCATCTCCTCAGGGAGAAGTATTCCCCTTGGATCCTGGTCCTTTTTCCACTGGAACCTTTTCTCAGTGTTGCCCGCCACCAGGATGGAGAAGGCAGCTATGTAACAAAACCAGTCAATCCCAGCAACAGATTTCCAATGTGGAACAACGAGTAGTAATACCCGTATGTTTTCTTTCAACATTTTTTATTTTGGAATAATTGTAAACACACAGGAATTTGTAGACAAGAGATACAAGAGGCCCCATATGCTCTTTACTCTTCCTCCCCCAATATCAGTACCATACACATCTAAAGTGAAACATCAGCACCCAGATGTTGACATTGGTACCGTCCATAGAGCTTACTGAGTTTTCATCAGTTGCGCATGCACTCATGTGTGTGTGTGTGTGTGTGTGTGTGTGTCTAGTCCTAAGCAATTTAATCACATTGGTAGCTTGTGTAACTACCACCAAAATTGAGATGCAGAACTTCTCTTCCTCCACAGACTTCCTCCTGCCATCCCTTTAGAGACCCCTCTTCCCCAAGACGCTAATCTCATCAGTGTTCTGTTTCTACAATCACATTATGTTGAGAATGTTATATAAATGGAATCATACAGTATTTAGCCCTTTGAGAAAGGCTTTTATTTCAACTCAGTGTCATAACTGGAGTTCTCTCCACGTTGGCACATGTATCACCACTGTTTGTTTTTATCACTCAGCAGTATTCCTCTGCAAGGACCTGGGGATCATTGTGTCTGTCATCTTCTAATTCAGTGTTTGTCATTGGCTTGCAGAAACCTTGCTGGCTGGTCCAGATATGGCTGGGACAAGGGTCAGGGAGCATATTTCTGGCTTTGAAATACCCACTGAGAGGTTAAGGCAGCATGGATGAAAAGGCAATTTTAGCAGGGAGGCCAACTTGGAGTCAAGAAATGCTTTTTTTTTTTTTTTTTAGTATTAGTAATATTTATTTGTTTTAAAAAAGATGAGCATAAGGAAATTAGACATTTAGTATACACATTTTCTTCCTTTCACAAAATAAGTGAGTTTAAATGCAGATATAGATTTCTGAAAATTATGACATATGAACCATAGTAGAAGTGCAGAATTATTTTCATTGAGCTATCTGGATTGTTTTGGGTTTGTATATACTTGCAATGAAGAGTCTGACTCCATTTTTTGATATTTGACTACTGACGGGTTTTAAGTCTTTTTTTAAATTTATTTTTGTTATTGCAGCAACATTAGATTACAACATTATATAGCTTTCAGTGTACATTGTAATATATTTCGAACTTTGTGTAGATTACATCATGGTCGCCACCCAAAAACTAATGATAGCCCATCACCACACATGTGAGCCTAATAATCTCCCCCCTTCCCCTATGGTAACCACTGCTTCAATCTCTGTTGCTACGTGTTTGTTTATCATTGTTTTTATCTTCTACTTATGAGTGAGATCATACGGTATTTGACTTTCTCCCTCTGACTTATTTCACTTAGCATAATATCCTCAAGGTCCATACATGTTGTCACAAATGGCCGGATTTTATCATTTCTTAATGACTGAGTAGTATTCCATTGTGTATATAGACCACATCCTCTTTATCCATTTGTCCCTTGTTGGGTACCTAGGTTGCTTCCAAGTCTTGGCTATTGTGAATAATGCTGTGATGAACATAGGGCTGCATGTATCTTTATGCATTTGTGTTTTCAAGTTCTTTGGATAAATACCCAGCAGTGGAATAGGTGGATCATATGGTAGAACTATTCTTAATTTTCTGAGGGTACTCCATATTGCTTTCCATAGGGGCTGCATCAGTTTGCACTACCACCAGCAATGTACGAGGGTTCCCTTCTCTCCACATCCTCTCCAACATGTGTTGTTTCCTGTCTTGTTAATTATAGCCATTCTGACCGGAGTGAGGGGATTCCTCATTGTAGTTTTGATTTGCATTTACCTGATAGCTAACAATGATGTTGAACATCTTTTCATATGCCTGTTGACCATCCGTATATCTTCTTTGGAGAAATCTCTGTTCAGATCTTTTGCCCATTTTTCAATTAGGTTGTTGGGGTTTTTTTTTGTTGAGATGTATGAGTTCTTTGTATATTTTGGATATTAACCCCTTATGTGATATAAGCTTTGCAAATATCTTCTCCCAATTGCTAAGTTGTCTTTTCGTTTTGTTGATGGTTTCCTTTGCTGTACAGAAGCTTTTTAGTTTGATGTAGTCCCATTTATTCATTTTTTTCTTTTGTTTCCCTTGCCCAGTCAGATATGGTACTTGAAAATATGCTGCTAAGACCAATGTCAAACGGCGTACTGCCTACGTTTTCTTCTAGAAGTTTCATGGTCTCGGGTCTTATATTCAAGTCTTTAATCCATTTTGAGTTGATTTTTGTGCATGGTGTAAGCTAATGGTCTGCTTTCATTCTTTTGCATGTGGCTGTTGAGTTTTCCCAACACCATTTACTGAAGAGACTCTCCTTTCTCCACTGTATGCTCCTGGCTCCCTTGTCGAACATTAACTGTCTAAGAAACTTCTAGTACTACACAAAATTGAGCAAAACTTAGAAAGTAAGAAATTAAAAGGCAATGGTTTAGAACAAAGACATAGATATCCTAGATTTGATTTATTCCAATAACACCTTATTGAAAATATGCTGACTTAAAAAGAAACAATGAGAAATGTATTATACTTTAGTCCATTTGATTATTAGGAAGATCGTCCCTAATTTTTTAAAAAAAATCAATTTTCCAGAATTAATATAATGAGTTTCACTGAAGTATATATCTTCATACAGGACAGAAAGATGCAAATGGGCCCAATTCAGGGCCAAACGTATTTCTCTATGAGTTTACTTCTCAAATTGACATATTGTTGAAATCATGTCATTGTAGGGCACCTACAGAGATTTTGACTTACTTGACAAATTTTGGAGTATTAATTTTTGCAATTTTTCAAATCAACAGAAGCTTTCCCCTCCAGATTTAAAGAGATACATTTTTATGTATATGAATTTTATATATGCCATTTATACTTATTGGAAAAGGAGTTTTTTAATATTTACTCTCTGGGCAGGGGCAGGGCAGGACTGAGAGGAGACACAAAGTTTCAAGACTCCCTTAATGTCATGTAAGGAAAAAAATTATTTGTCAGTAAAAAATGTCCCCAAACTTCTCAGCTTGGCAGTGAGCAGGATCTACCTGCAAGCTCCCTAGGTTTCTGAATTTACAGTAAAGCTGACCCAGGATAATTCCAAAAGCTTGGGAATTTGAGTTTTAAAAACATCATGCAGAGACATCAGTCAGAGAAGGAAACACAAAGAATGCCCAGAAGGCATTACCCAGGTGAACATGTACTCTATCCACATCCGCAAGATGCAGAGAGGGAGCATGCAGTGGCCCAGGGAAAACAAGAAAAAGCATCTCCTGAACTGTTACTCACAGCACTAGTGGCCAGTGCTTCCTGCTGTCTGCGCAGACGGCCTGTGCCACACTCTGGGCGCCATATTGTAGTGCTAAACACATGTCGCCGGAACGAACAGAGACAGGACCACTAAACACGAGGCCCCACTGCAAGGAAGAGGAGGCTTTCTCTTTATATGTGGGGGCTTGAGAGGCCTGCAGTACCTGGACAGAAATGTGAATTGGGAGGCCAGCAGCTGCCTACAGCCTCAGAGCTGCTCCCACTCTCTGGAGACCTCCTACCGCTGCTCCCATCACTCTGTGAAGACTCCTACACAGGAGGAGACCGTTAGTACCCATGCTCTCTCCCTCCTCCAATGTTTATGTGCCCTACTCTGGAAGTAACTTTTCTTCATTGGAGAGAAATATGTAAATAATGATCTGAGCAATGTCATCCTGACCAAAGGCAAAGCTGAAAGAGCTGAAGTTCCAGCCAGGGAAGACGTGCAAGGCCTGGAGTAGGAAAGAATCAGCTCCAGTGAATCAGAGGTCAGGAGAAGCAGGTAGTAACTGAAGGGCAGGGTGGGGTCAGGGCAAGTGGATCAGAACTGAGCTATACTGCCCACGGGATGGACAAGGTGTGTCTCTAAGCGAAGTTGGCTGCCAGGTCTGTTGGCAGTCATCCATCATCGGGCAGGGTTAGGAAAAGCGACAGAGTTGTGCCGCAAAGGCCAGTGTCTAGCTGTCAATCAGTTCCAGGTGTGGCTCAAGAAGCCACAGGTAAAGGGGCTTTAACTCTGAAAATCTTTAATCTTGTCCCAATTATGGACTCACTTCTTGCTCTGGTCAGAGTTAGTACAAATACCAAGACAGCTGGACCTGGTCATGGTTCCTGTTAAGATCCTGTGCTGACAACTGGAGATGATGACACTGAGGGAAACAGGGCCAGCCCCGACTGATGGACTCTTCTGCCGGTCCACAGTGATAGCCCATCAGTCTTTTACTACCCTCACGGCTCCTGATTGCCCAGGAGCCTACAGCGAGAAGTACATTGTGTTGGTGAGCCTGATCTCACATGCCTTTAAATGCCCACTGCAGTGTGCAAACCGCCCACTGAAGGTCAGGAAGTAGGGTGACGGACTGAGGCATCCTTGCAGCCCTTGAAATAGGATAACTTGAATTCTATTCATTTACTCAACAAATACTTTTTGAGTGATTTACGTGTCCCAGGAAATCTAAGGCAGTGATGAAGGAGCCATATAACAGAGGCCAGAGAAGAAGCAGCAAAAAAGTAGAAAGAATGGTTATTCTCTTCTGACAGGTTTGATGGAAATGGCATCATTTTGACTTTACAGGGTGGCTTTGACCTTTGTGATGACCCCAGACTCCCTCGTATTTGGAGACTACAGATTTGAGCAGCCTCTCTGAAGTCTTCCTGCTAGCACGGACTTCATGTAAATGCCATGGTTGCAGAAACAGTTTTAAGGAAGCCAGGCTAGGTGACACTTCCCAACATAACCTTCTAGAAACAGCCACTGACCATTTTCTCCCAAGGGAGCCTGATTAAAATAAGACCTTGAATTTGGAATCAGAGGCCTCAGTTGGAAGACGTGACCTTGCCTTTTGGTAGTCACTTAGCATCTCTAAGTTTCTGTTTCAGAATCTGTAAAATAAGGGTAGAGTTCACAGGTATCTGGCTGACATACCACGAAGATAAAATGAAACAGTTAATATAGAAGCACTTCGTACAGCATAAATCTCCACCCAGCAGAGGAACCTCAGTTGTCATTATTATGAACAATTGCCTGGTTATGTTAGTCGCGCAATATGGACAAAGGGAAGGACTCTAGACTTCAGAAAGGAACGCTTCTGAAATCAAATATGTACTGGGTCTTTCAGCTTCCTGCAAAAGTGAGAACAAAATGCCCTCCACGACTCTTTACGCCATGGCAGGAAACACACCAACCGCTTAGGAGAGAAACGCCACATGTTTAAAGCAAATTATCCACGCGTGTGTTATTTTTTTTAAGTTAGAAACATGGAAAATAGGAATTCAATAAACGTTTATGGAAGGTCTATTAGTGCTATTTTTGTGCTAAAGATTCAGAGAATAGGACCCAGTTACTATTTTCAAGAGCACATGGAGCAGCCATGCAAGGGCACCGACCTACAGGTCCATGGGAGCCTGGTACCATGCTGTGGTCAGGCCAAGCCATGCGGGAGCATTAAGAGGGCAGGTAGGCCAAGGTCATGGGACTAACTTGCGATTTTAGTCCTAGGTCAGCATTTCTCAACTTCGTCCTAATACCCTGCTGTGGTGTAGCTCCAGAGACAGGACTAGGGGGCAAGCCTTGTGCATAGGGAATCTGATAAGACCCCAGGCCTGCGTTACTGATACCTAGAGCAGATGAAACAGATGTCACTGATGGACACATGTCAGCGCGTCTAGAGGATCCTCCAGATGGCAAGACTAGCCACTGCACTGCTGAACTTGGGAACATCCTCTTGCTCTGGATGAAATCTGGATGGTATCCCAGGAGATCGTGGGCTCTCCAACTGCCCCTGGACCTGCAGCGTGGGCGTCACTGGGGGCTGTTAGGCATGCAGAGTCCCAGTCCAGCCCCGACCCGCAGAATCCAAGCCCTGGCCCTCCCTACTTTTGAAGAAGCTCTGCTTTCCTGTGCCTCCCGCCCTGCATGTCATAAGAATCATACAAGGTGCTTGGACAAGGCAGAGTCACCCGGGGCACTATAATGGGGCCCTTGCCCCCAGGGAATTCCTCCCATTGGGCAGGAGGCCTTGATGGGGAGCACCTAGGCACTTCTAGAGGACATTCTTCATGTCTGAGAGCTGGGTCCTCCCCGCAGGCACCTTCAGACCAGCAGGGAACCTTGTCCACATGAGCCCCTCTCTGGATTGAGGCCATAACTTTGGGCCAGTGGCCTGACCTCTGAAAGCCTTCGCTTTCTCTTCTGCAAAGTGGTCATCATAATAGGACCTTCCTGTAGGGTATATGGGGATAAAATGACTTCATTCACGGCAAATACCCAGTATGTGTTAAGGATTCACAGACATTAAACATTAGCGTCATCATTGTATCAGAGCATTACGGCGATCCTGTAGGCCAGGTACGCCAGACCACTGTTACTGCTGCTATTGCTGCCACTGCCACTGCTGCTATTACTACTAATACTAATATTAAGCATTAGAGGCCTAATACTAATACTTACATGGACACTAATACTAATATGATTACTGCTATTACTAATACTATGAATACTACGACTGCTGCTGTTGCTAGTACTGTTGCTGCTGCTGCTACTACTACCAGCATTGCTCCTCCCTATGGACAGTGACGTGTTTTAGTAGAAAGAGAAAGTACAGCTGTAGGAATTGATGGACAGAAACAGGACTGTGGAGTCAGGAGACCAGGCAGAAGCAGAGAAGCCTTCTCTCCAGGGAGCATGTTTAACCAGGAAACAAGCCGAGGGTTTTCAGAGAGAACTAACAAGGCGCCCAGCTGGCCCACAGGACTGTGCTTGGCAGGGGCCGTTCCTCCAGCAACTGCTCACTCCAAAATTAGACCGCATAAACCCAAACCACTTCCGCCAGTGTTTGCAGGGTGCAGAGCGCACAAGAATTGCCAATAACGTTGATTCTGAGACGCATGAACGTCCCAAACCCTGTTGTCTCCGAAAGTCATCCTTGGGTCATGACTACTTTTACAGGGTGTGACCTTGTGGGCCAGGAGTGGTTCTTTTTTATGCCTTCACACTTCATTGTGGAGCAATCAGTGGCACCAGATATCAAGTTGCCTGATTTTTGCCAGTGGGGTTGGAGTCAGACTGTTTGGGGCACAAGGACCCAGCCCTGTTGTGTAATGGATTGCCTCCAGTTCTTCAGGCCCCACGTGCCTCCCTGCGGCAAGGTTCTGGGAAGGAATGTTTCACTAACTCAAATGGTGGATTTTCACTGGTTGAATAGAGCATATTCAATTAGGTCATAGTCATCTACAATTAGATTACAGTACCTCTCTGGTACTAAAACAGTGTCCAGATTCCTTGGGTATATATTCTAACCCCACAATAATCTTGTTCCTGATTAGTTTTCTGTCCTCATGTTCAACTTGTGCCAAATATATACCCCACATTTGAGTCAGGGCAGAGTCTTTACATTGTCATATCTGGCCTGGACCTAGCCTGCGTTTCACTTGTTACTCTCAATGTCTCTGGTTGGAATAGTTTGTTCATTTATTCATTCATTCATGCATTCACCTAAACTTGATGCACTCTGCTATTTGACTAGTACTGTGCTCAAAACTAAGTATACAGATATAAATGAGATATGGTCCATTACGCCAAGAACATGTACAATCTTGGAAAAGGAACTGGACACCCAGTAAGCAAGGGTTCAACCTCAGAAATAATAGAACATCTTCCTAAACATCTGCCAGGGCCAACTCGAATCAGTGCCTTGCGTTTCATCTCCCTGACCACCTAAGCTACATATCACCTCTTTCTCAATTCCCAGAATGTTTTGTTCTGTTTAAAATACATTATTTTGATCTGTGGCTTTGTGCTGTTTGTGATTTTAGGACCTTTGATGACAAGAGGCTCTCTCGATATCAACTGGTATTTATTGGATTCTAATTAAACATCAGTGGAATGAAGGAGTTCTTGTGCAGAGTTCCTTGTCAGCAATTCTAGAGCTTGAATGAGCATCAGACTCACCCAAAGGGCTTGTTCTCACACGGATGCCTGGGCCCCCACCCCAGTTTCTGATTCAGTAGGCCTGGAATAGAGGCTGAGAGTGTGAAATTCTGACAAGTTCTCAGGTGATGCTGGGGTCTGGGGACCCCACTTAGGCTTACTCAAAGGGCTTGTTCAGACACAGATGCTTGGGTCCCACCCCAGTTTCCGATTCAGTAGGTCTGGAATAGAGGCTGAGAGTGTGCATTTCTAACAAGTTCTCAGGTGATGCTGGGGTCTGGGGACCCCACTTTGAGAATGGCTGTAATAAATATGCCTTGAGCTAGCACCCCACCTGCCCAACAACGCTCCACCTTTCCCGGTTTGTGTGTCCAAGTGGTTTACCCCACCTTTCTCACATCATAACCGAGCTGCATTAGCATTTCCTGAACTCTTCTGGTCCACCTGGCCCTGTTTACTGAATGTGTGAATTGTATATCACGTTGGGCTATGCACCAGGGTACAAAGTCAATAAGGGGTGGTGCCAGGCTTTGAGCGGCTCAGAAATCAGTGCATGGAACTAATACATCGACCCCAAATGGCAGTGAGATGTAATAGCAGCAATGATTTGTGGACACACGGGTGATGAGTCCTGCCACTCCCGGCTTGATGGGATGTGTACAGGTGAAGATAAAAGGGATTATGACATCAAATAGACATAGATATAAGTCTATATAACAATAATGAACTCCACAAAGATTTCCAGTGTCTGCTCTGTGCAGAGGACTTTACTAGGCACTGAGATTTTAAAAAGTAGTAGAACCACACTCCCATCCCAAAGGCTCTCATTAGCCCAATGAGTGATTTCGGTTCAGTCTGCTGAGTGTTGAAACTGACACAAGCACTGGGCGCTACAGGAGCCAGGCCGTCAGCGTGCAGAAGGAGTCCTGGAACCAGCGGCATCTCTTCTGTCCCCTCCTCTGTGCTGACTGTGGGGGCTGTGTGTGTGCCACTTCTCCTGCCTTCCCCAGTGCTGCTCGCTGGTGACCTCACTGTTTCTCTCTCTGGTGAAGAAGGTGTGCAGGATTCCCTTTCTATTCACTACTAGTGCAAAGATTAGCTTCTTACCTTCCTCTCCAAAGGACTTGGGATAAACCCACTCTGGAAGGGGCCAGAAAAGGCTGTAGGTCAGGCCCTGTCCCCATTTCTCCTCTTGTTAGAGTTTCTAATCCTGGTATTCTGAGAACCTCCTCAAGGGCCTCATGACTCCCTCCTCACTCTCCCTCCTGCATCTCATCTGTTCTCGTGCAAATAGGATGCTGCACATGCGGACTGGGCCCACGATGTTCCTGAGGGTGGATCTGGATTCCCACATAATCCTCCAGTTCTTGGAGCTCCCCATTCTTTTGCCTCAATTGACAGCAAACATATTTATTCCATCAAGGGAAAAGTAAGTTGGTATCAGCGATATCTAATGTTTGCTGGTAAATATGGTAATTCTCCCTCCCCTGTGTGTCAGCAGGCTTTCCAGTCCTGAAATCCATCACGTTATTTGACAAAGCAAAACCCCGTAATCCTCTCTGCATTCTCAGAACATTTAAGATATTTCCTGTGCCTGTTGCCACTCCGTGTGAGACTCCAGATGGGCACTGCGTGTCCTGGAGGCATTCTGTTTTCCACTGTGTCAACTGCCTGTGGCCTTGGCCCCATCCGTCTGCTTGTCTGTTTTCCTTAATCCTGCTTCCTTCATGGCTACACGCAACATTACACCGGCAGTTTACACTCCATCCATCATCCTCTGCCTTCACGAACTCTCCTGAAGTTTTGCAATGTGGGTCTGCTCTGGCTTGTGATTTCCTTGTTGTTAACATTCACATTTTTGAGAACTATTTTTATCAGGACATTGAGCAATACGCTACCTATACTCGTGACATTGATTAAACCAGCACATTTAGAGTCACTGTTTAAATCAACACAAAGCCAAGCTTCAACCCCCACCAGATTAACCCAAAATTAGCAAAAATAGATTTTAATTTAATTCAATTTAATTTGTAATCCCTACAGAAAGAGATAAAAACTCTAACCATCCCTAAAGTGTGTGCTTGTGGGGAGACAGTGGAATTCAAGCGAAGGAAAAACACTGAATTAAGAAACTGAGGCAGGACCTTCGGTCCTGGCTGACTCAGAAATCTCACCGAATTCTATGCCTCTCACTATTGGCCCACTTCAGCTGAGAAATTCTTCGGCTCTGACCATACAGCCACTGCTTGAATTCCAGTCAATTGAAAGAGAATTCATTAAGAATAAATTTTTGTTGGGCCTACAACTCAAGTTCCATCCTTAGCAGAACTATGGCAGGCGCTGGGAGCCTTAGTGGACAGTCAAATCCCCACCTGTTTGTGCTGGTAAAAAGACCTGTGTGTATGTTACTGGAGAATAGTCACAGGAGTAGCTCAATGTAGCACCTATTGTTGAGGTCCTTGTAATTTGACTTTTAGAATAATTTTGGCTTCAAAGAGTTAATGTGAATTTCTCTTATCTCCCATCCTCTAAGAAAAATGTAAAAGAAAAAATTTGAGATAGATGAACTGTTCTTGAAATACTTATACTCACAGTTTCTGGTGGGTTAGCAGGGAGCAAGGCCCAAGCACGTAGACACACAGAGTGGGCGAAGAGTGCAGGTCCCAGGTCACCTAAGAAGCACATTGAAAACGCCATCGTCCTCCTAGTGCCGGGTTCCTGTGCTTTGTTAAACCCTGATCTCAGATCTGTCCCAGACTCTGTTCATTTTGCTCATACCCGCCAGCACTGGGCACCTGTGCTTTTGATTTGATGATTATTTCAGATCTACTCCACATCACATAACTTTTAGGGTGGCAAGAACCATTGGCATTACCATAATAGTCTTGGTTTCCCCTCCTGAGACTTTTGGAAATAATAGTAAAAATCTGTATCATGGATTGACAGGGCGGGCTCCCCCATGGCAGGCTCTTTCTTAAGGGACTTGGGAAATTTGGATCCCCTCTCAACCCTGCAAGACAGACAGAGTGAACCCATTTTATAGAGTGAAGAAACTAAGGCTCAGAAAAACGAAGAGACTTTCCTGAGGCTGCCCTGCCGCTAGATCCTGATTCCGGGGGTCACCCAAGCTGCAAGTCTCCATGTGCATGGCCCTTACTTCAGGGACCTATTTTCAGTTTCCACCTTTGTCACCTGCATTGGCCCTGGTGGCTCCACATCCGGGCCCACAGTTCAAACTGCACTTTATCTGGGCCCGTCGTGGAGCAGTTCACACAGACTCTTAAACCAGAATGTGGTGTGGCCATTGAGCACCAGCTAGGGGTATAGACAGCACCTGGCCAGGACTTAATGTCACACGCCCAGTGGAAGCGCTCCTCCATAAATCCCCTGGGAGATGGAGGTGTCCTGGACCAAAGGGATCACTTTAGATAGAACATTAGAGCTGGGCTTGCAAGAGCATCTCATTTCTTCTCATTAACTGCATGCACTAATTAACGCACTCTGTAATTATTCAGTAAGCATCTTCCAAGAGGCTCTCATTTCTTCTTAACTGCATACATTAATTCACTCAGTCTAACTGTTGACTGAGCACCCTCCCCATGGTAAGAACATACACACTCTTTCTGAGGGGCAGTACTGCCTAGTGGTTAGAAGCACAGACTTTGGACCCAGGCTGCAGAGGCTTCCATTTCAGCTCTACCTATTTTCACCTGGGGGTATTGGCAGGTTTTTAATCTCTACGTCCCAGATTTTCCTATTAAAAAAATATATTCTTCTAGTGTTGTAATGAGGATTTAGTGGTCTAACATTATGTGTGTAATTTTCAGGGCAGTGCTAGGCACATGGTGCTATAATCTATATCTCGGTCACCCCGGGCCAGATGACTTCCCGTCTCTGGATGCGTACATTCAACCATCTATGTGGTATTTCCACTGGGAGGTCCTCAGACCTCTTCATTTCAGCACACATGAGACAGAGCTCATTATTTTCCCCTCCATGGCTTCTCTCCTGTGCTCCTTTTCTCAGCAAAGTAAACCAAGTTCAACCATGTGGTCAAGCCGGAAACTCTGGGGTCATTCTTGGCACTTCCATTTCCATGTTCCTTATAGCCATCTCATTCTGCACATTTTATCTCCTTTATTCTCTCAAACATACACACTGCTTTTCATCCCTGGTGCCAGCTTTATTCAAACATTAATTTCTCATTTGGATTATGGCAACCATCCTTGAAAACTCATTCTCCATTCTGCCCCGGGGAGATCTTCGTAAAACCTAAACTCATATCTCTCCACTACCTAAAACCCTGCCACAACCACTATGACCGTCAGCCCCATATTCAAACAACTTGGTGCCTCATACATGACCTTGTATACTCTTGTCCCACTCAACCCTCCAGGTGCAGGTCTTGTCGCTCCCCATGCACATGCCAGGTTGTGGGGTGCTAAGCTACCTGTCGTTCCCCCAACTGGGTATGACTGGTTTTCTTCCTGTGCAGCTTCTCAGAAGCCCTCACACGCTCAGTGGGTGGCCCCTCCTTCTTGTTTGAGTTCTCATCTTGGGCCCTGGCTCTTGGGCCCTTCCTCAGCCCACCTCTCTCTGTCTGACTGTGATTTCCTCCCACTGGAAGCCTACTCTGTCCTGACACTTGGACACTGCCCTACTCAGGCACGCATGTTCCACAGCCCCTGAGAATATGTCTTAGGAGACATCTCATTCTTAAGTGTCTAAAATGGGGCAATGACATAAAAAAAGACATTCATACATATATGATGAATGGCTGTGTGGATGGGTAAATGAATGAAAGGAAAACTGGAGAGATGGATACACAAATACACATATGAGAGGATGGGTGGAAGCGTGACAGGGTTCCAGTTGGGGACATAAAGAGAACATCATCACAGGTGGCAAAGGTTGTTAGGAAAAGTCACCATTGCAGACACATGGGAGGCAGGTCCCAGGAGCACTCTGGGAGGGCAAGCAGAGTGTGCCTGTTGGAACGTGACAGTGCGGAAGTTGGGGACAGCACACACGTGACCACAGACAAGGATATGGAGTGATTCCCTCATCAAAGGAAGGCATCCAATACCTCTCTTTCGGGTATTATTTGGATTTTTAAAAGAATATGAGCTCACACAAGTGAAATGAGGGCCCACGGAATCTATTCATTTGGCTGCATTTCAGAGAAGACACTGTTTTGGAATCAGGATTCTATTAACAGCATCTGCAAAATGCTCAGAGCTGAAAGAGACCCCCGCCATGAGCCGAGAAGTCTCTGAGCAGGAGCTATATCTCCCTACTTGAACTCGAGATGGCTCATTTCCTGCAATCTGGGTGGAATTCGGGCCTTATCACTTCAGCTAGTAAGTTGCAGGATATTGAGTAAATTCAGCCATCCTGAAGCATAATTTATTTGGAGTAGGATAAGAACATGCTTGACCTTAAAACCATACTTTGTAAATCCCAAATTTCATAGATATGGTTAGAAAGTGGAGCAGACTTTATCAGGAAGCAGGCAGGGAAAATGGAAGGTGCACGTGTTTGGTATGGCTTTGTCTTACTTCAGAGATTAGCAAGGTTCAGGTGACTACAGGGTGGCATGACTGCATCTGACATAGCTGTTAAGCCAAAGCATCATGACGTGTTGTGTGTGCAGGAGGCCCCTGTCTTTCATCGGATGAGGGACCCACTTTCCACGTCTGAGAACTCTGGCGTGTAGAGGCCCCGCTAGGCTGCTGTCCGAGGAAACCCATTTCTGGTTGTTTTTCCTTCTTTTATTGACCCAGCACCTTTCAGAAATGTCACAGTTGAGGCCTGCCTGACCAGCACGGGAGGAAGCTGCAGGTTTGCAGTCAATGCAGTAAGGCTGAAGTCTGAGGATCATGTCCGGCTTCATGGGCGTAAGAGCTGTGGTCACACAGAGCCCCGTGCTGGAGGAGGGGCCCTCACATGGTTCAATGCCCTGCTGTCATCCTCGTGAAATCCTTAATGATTTAAGAACAAGGGGTTGCGCATTTTTATTTCACACCAGATCCCACAGATGATGTAACTGGCCCTGCTGATAAGTTGGAGAGAAGCATTGTGACCACAGACTGCCTCTCCTCCCTGATAATGGGAAAGATGGGCCTGGAGAAAGGGGCTTGTTGGACTGATTTAGATCAGATGGAATAGTAGAGCTGACTGAGCTCTCGTGAATAACTATAAAGCTCTATGCAAACATCGACATCATTCAGAGTTATGTGTTTATCACTCCTTGTCTTCAACGGCCTGGGGTTGAGAGACATGGTGTTTCCGTCCTGGTTTGTTAAGAGCTCTGCAAAGCCTCGCTCATCAGCCCCACCCTGGTCCCTTAAACACAGCACCCTGGTCCCTTAAACACAGCCTGCTTCAGAACAGCGAGATGGGCTGAGAGCTTCAGCTGCCCGAGGTGCCCAGCACCCCCTGCCCCTTTGCCCTGGAATTCTGGCTCCCCTGGGTCCATGCTGCTACAGTAGCCCTGCCTCCCTTTCCCTGCGGGATGTGTTTCTCAGGCTTACCATCTGACAGCTTCTCTTCACAGACCGCAATCTCGGCTTTAGCCCCCCTGATTAGGAACCCCACATGGTTTCCTCTCACCAGCCTGGCCCCATGGGAACCCCTTCCTCAGAGCTGTCACCACCTCCCCCCTCCCTACGCTTCCTGTACCCTCCATTTAAAGCTCTTCTATAAGACTTGTCTTATTGAGTTATTACAGTAAGTACTAAATAACTGGTTGATGAATACTTTCATGAGTCATAAAATTCTGTTAGGGTCTTGGGCCCTCTTTCTCTGCTGGGTATATGACTTAGAGACTTGCCACCGGCACGGATCATTACTAGGGATCAACCTGTGAGACCCACCACAGGGATCCCGTTAGTCTGTGATTCATTTTTTAAGAAATATAGGTTTTATTCCTGAAGGAAACACTTCAAACTTACAACCTGAACGTTGAGGGAGTCATAAGGAAAAATGACATCTTTTGGAAAGCCCTGAGTGTCACTTCCTTTCGTCCCCAATGGCCACTGCCACAGCAGAAGAGACCACCATCCCACCAGCACTCGCTGAAATGAATGCCACGCCTCCTGAACTTATTTTCTCACTGCTGCTCTTGCTGCTTCTACAGCCTGGTGAGCACGATATCCAGGGTCAGGATGTGGAATACAAATCCATACTATCGCACCCCAAATTTAAGCCCTTCCACTGTCTCCCACACCCCCACCCAGAAGGAAATCCAAACTCCAGGCCATTGGTCCTGCCTTAGGAAGCCCTTCCTACTTGCTTCCCCCTCCACCCACTCAAGCCTTGCTCACGTCCTCAGAGCATCCTAGCACCATCCTGCTTAGGACGTCACATACGATATTGCTCCCTAGATCTCTCTTCCCTCCACTGGCCTCGCTCTCCTCTTTAACTCTCAGGGCCCATGTTTCTGTAGCCTCCTCAAAGAGCTTCACAAGCATCCAGCTGATCTCATACTCTACTTGCTCCTGTGCCCTCACTCAGATCTTAGTCACTGATCTGAATAGAAAGTGTCAAGTGTGTCAATGTGCATCCATCTGAGCATTGTGTTTACTTATAGGTCATCAAAACCATGGAGCAGACCATCAGCTTCAGTTCAAGGGTGGTAGGCTCTGGGGGCCTTCTCTTCACCACTGATTATTTCAGACTCCAGCATAGGGTTCATTTAGTAAAGATGTGTTGAATAAGTGAATAGATTTACTGATACAATTGATTCAGCGGTGTGCTCTGATGGAATCTACAGCACATCATGAAACTTTAAACACACCTGAACATTCTGATGTCAGCGCAGGAAATAAGAGCTAGAAGTGGATGCTGCAGAAACGTTGAAGAAGACATTGGGAAAGAAGGATTCAGGACCTCTAAGGTGAGGACTCCTGCTTAGACCAAGATGGAGACACAGGAACCAGATTTACACTTTTACTTGAAACTACTTAAAAAAAAAAAGATAAAATGTATGGGATGGTGGTTTCCAAGCCTTTAGACATGAGGCAAAGAAAGACACTGACCCCTGAGAGAAGCGAAAGAGATGAGGTGCTTCCTACAATTGCCCCAGACAATTTCCAGGCCGCGGTGCAGGAGGAGCAGATCTGGGAGGGATGCAGGTCTCTCTGAGAGGGAGATGGAGCCCATCAGGGAGGCTCAGGCAGCGGGGGATTTCAAAGCAGAGCCCCAGAGAGGATAGAGAAGCACTGAAGAAGAGAACCCCAAGACCGGCAGAGGGCTCCCCACAAGTCCTCAGCCAAGCGCTGATCAGCCCCTGCATGAGAGGAAGCTGCCTGAAGCAGAGGAAAGGACCACCTGGATGGATGAGAGAGGCCTGTCCTTGGGGCTCACACAGGGAAGGAATATTGCATTTCCACCAGCCAGTGTGGAAAACGCCCTAATTCTCCAGATGTCGGGCACAGCACAACAGTCTGCCTCAGTACTGGAGACAGCAATGATCAGCTCTGGTGCCACCAAATCAAGGAAGATCTGAGAGCTCAAACAGCTTCCAAACAATTTCACCAGCGAAAGGCTCTACAGAACACAGAATATCAGAGATACAGAATATACAGAAATACAGAAGTATCGGCACATAGGAAAGTAAAATTCTCAAGTCTGGCACCTAATCAAAGATGATAGGCATGAATAGAAAGTGGAAAATCACTCATCGAACCTGACCTGGGAGGGACACAGCTGTGAGAAGTGGCAGGAAGGACACGAAGTGGCTATTTCACCGCTGTGTTCTCATGTTTCAGAAGCAGAGGAAAGACAGAGGGACATAAAAAGTTTCCAGTCACACTTCTAGACATGAAAACGACTGTACCCCAGATGAAGACTATGAGATGGCACCACGGGTACAACACTGCAGAAGAGGTTAGTGTGTCTGAGGACCTAGCGATGGAAACTGTCCAAGATGAAACACGAAGAGGAGACAGACAGAAAAAAAGAACCAGCTTCAGTAAGTGTGGAACAACATTGGGCAATCAAATAAGATGCGTAACTTCCCTCAAAGAAGGGAAGGGGGCAGAAAAATATTTGAAGAAAGGGTGACCCAAAATTTTCCAAATTTGATGACATTTGTAAACCACAAATCTAAGTAGCTCAACCAACCCCGAGGCTCAAATACCCTGACAGAAATTACAGCAAAGCACAGAGTGATCCAGCTGCTCAAAACCCATCGTAAACAGAACGTTCTTAAAGCAGCCAGAGGAAAAGGAAGTGCAGACACAGAGAAACAGAAGTCAGAGCTCCTGCAGCTTCCAGGTGTGGTTGGCCACAGATCCCAGAGCCCTGCCCACAGCCCCGTCAGCCCCACAGGAGGAGAAGGTAACAAGAGTAGGGACAGACCTCTCCAGGAAGCCCACTCAGCTGGGCTGGGCTGCCAGACCACCACCCCTCCTTATGGCAGCTGCAGAGGGGACCGAGCCTCTGGAAGAGAGTGAACCACACAGCAAGATGCCCTCAGCCCTGAGAACCGTGCCAGGAAGCCTGTCCTCGCTCCCCTCTGCTCACAGCACTCTTCCCTCTGCTCTCCATCTCCCCGGGGGCGGTTTGCAATCACTCCTATATGGCCTGTCTGTCTTCAGACTGACAGTTTTCCCAGGGCGGGGGGTACCTATTTTTTATCTCCCCATCTCCATCTTCTGCAACCTGAGATCCCACAGAAGTAACAGATACAAGTTCAAGCTTTAATAAATGTGTGCTGAATAGTGACTTAAACGCAATGCTTCCAAAATCTTGCTTTTCCTTCAAACGCACAGCTGTACTATAAAAAAATATAATATTCGAGTCTATCATATATAATTAAGATAGTATTTCTTTCCTGGGGAGAAAAAAACCCACAGATTAGAGGATCCAATATTTTCAAGTCAGATTTTCGTTTTCTTGTGATTAGTTACCAGACCGGAGAACTTTCTATTTGTTTTCTTCATTTTGAAAGCTTTCTAAATAAACTGCAGGATGATTAAGAAATTAGGATGATTGCATTAATTTTCGTAAAATAATTTTTGACATTAAATAAATTAAATCAGCTTAAGCCAGAGAAAGAGAGCCTGGGAGAGATTTCTGCTCTCTCTAGGATTTCTACTTGTCAGCTCTGTGCAGACTCATCGGCACTTCCCGTCCTGGGCCGGCTCAGACGCCCCGTGCACCAGACGCCAAGGCATTCCTCAGGGTCTACTGGAAGGAGCGAGTACAGGAAATCCTGCAGGAATGCCTCTTCTCGCAACATTTCCACTCTGTTTTACAGACCTCTGAACAAACAACTTTGGATGCAATGCCATCTGGCAGGGCTGCCAGGTGGCGGGGTCCCCTGGTGGCAGCACTTGTCGCCAGGCTGGACTCACACCAGCGTCTGCACTCTATGCCGATGTGTGGCCCCTGGGTTCTGCAGTGGTTCACCCAGCAGACCCTTGCTGTGTGAAGCATCCTTCTGCTAGGACCAGGCGGTCCACAACACACTGGTCACAGCAGCATCCAGGGGCCACTTCCCAGCAAAGAGGTAGTGGGACTGACAGGAAAGAGACAGGTGATCTTGAAGAGCAGAGAGAAGAATGAGCTTAAAAGCCTGTGGCCCCAGAAGTTCTGCAGGGTCAAGCCTCTGCTCACTCCTGTTCCACGAGCTGGGACCACCTGGTCTGCAGGTGCAGCCCAACCTTGGCAGGTCCACCTGGGTTTAAGCAGGGAAAGAAGCAAGGAACTAACATTTATTCTGCTTCTGTTAGATTCTAGCTGCTTCCTATAGGTCATCTCATTTAGCCTCACACCACAAATGAGACAATGCCCATGATCTTCATATGAAAATAAACAGGGATTCGGTTAGGCTGGATGACTATCCAAAGATACAGTGGTGGCAAATGGAAGATGCTGGATTTCATCCCTCTCTGTCCAGCTTAGAAGCCAGTCTCCACCCCACGCGTCAAGGGCTACTCAGGTGTTTTTAGAGAAGTTCACAAGCAAATCTCTTGCTTCAAAGGAAAGTAGATAAAAGCAAAATAGATTAAAGAGCTACAGGTTGTCGCAGAGGGAGACTACACATCTCTGCCTTAAAGTGTCCTTGATGATTCTCCAGGGGAACTTTGGGTTCCCCGGAACCCAGTTTCCAAGCCACGCTCTCCTTGCTTTGGTGTTACCCCTGAAATCACGCTGTCGATAGGGCTCTACTATTGCGCTGAGGGGGCTGCCAGCGGGTCGGCAGCTGGCACAGTGTGGTCCCTCTGTCTTCCCTGCTCATTAGGTTGTGTCCTTGATTCCAGGAAAAAGCTCAAAGCTAACTGCATCCCTGGCAACCTCCTCTGGAGCTCTTATGTTCTGCCTGCAGCATGGCCATTCTCTGTCCCCAAAACTGCTCCACCAGCCAGCTCTGTCCCCATGTCACCATCCCTGACTCTCCTGTTCCAGTGAAGGAGCCCAGCCATCAGAAACATGGGCACAGGGCAGGGTAGTATCAGCACAATCAGAAACGTGTACTGTGTCTCCTCTTTCAGGTCGCACCCACGGAGGTACTCCTAGGAAGGTGTGCTGTGTTAAATTGTCCCTGCTGGCTTTCGTGTCCGTGGCCAAGGGCGGACGTGCAGCTGAGAAGGAAGAGTAAGGCCTTCTTGCAAAATCACCTTTCGAGTCCTTGTTGTAACTTGCTGCTCAGGGTAAATGGAATGGTGGGGGAGGACCACACAAAGCCCTGAATAAACCCAAACGCTCCATAAAAGACTGAAACGCAGGATGACACCCGAGCCTTCGGAGCACCCACGTTAGCCCTGTCTGCAGTTCTTCACATTATGTTCCTGAGCAGACATAAAACAGACACGTGGCTGGTTCAGCTTGTACATTCTGGAATGTGAGATAAGGAGCCCAGCGCCTGTGGTGATTATCTGAAGGAACCAGTGAGCTCAGAGGGACGTGTCTCTTAAATCAGTGGCAACTGCCACTCAGGACTGCCCACTGCCCACCGCTGTGCATGGTGGGAACGTGGCCTAACCTTCGCATGTCAGCCCTGCAGGGCAGTGGCAGGGTGCCCACTTTCCAAGGACACTGTAATGAACTCCTGGAACTTGGGTCAGACTTGCGTCTTCCCAGCTTTGAGGACTGTGCTTTGAGCTCTGCACACTTTGACAACTGGACACTTACCTGTAACTCCTGCACCTTCATGCCCTGCAACTGCCACTGCAATGTTAGCTGTCCAGGTACACACCAGTCACATATATTTGTTGACTAGTTGGCCAAACCTGGCCTGAGCGAGGCTTCTGTGCTGAGGCTGTTGCAAGGTTGGCGCTGCACCACAGATTGGGGTCATCCTTCCATCACCACCTCCCATCCATCCAGACCCAAGGCGCTGTCCCCTGGGCCAGAGTAATGTGCACAGTCACCCTCACTATTCCTAGCTGCTCACGGCCCTCCATAAGGGCAAAGACAAAGCACTAGGATGATTGTGACAGGATGAGTAACTGTTTCTATTTCGTGATAACAGAGCAAACAACTTCTCTCTCGAGCAAACATTCTCGTCCTTCATGGAAGACTGTCCACAGGTTACCTGAGTGAAACTGCCCACTCATTATGAACACCATTACTGCCTCTCCGCGACATTTTATCTTAATTTTCTAAAGGTCCTTACACATTCCCAAGGCCCATTAATTGTTTTCCCTTATCTCAAAATGGAACAGAGCTTCTTTTCAAGGAAATAGATCCTAGTTATCCAGGTTACCCAATATTCCTCAGTTCCTTATCAATCTGTTTGTTCCATAATAGGATTGGCAGCAAAGATCTCTGAGGAGGTGACTGTTTTGGAGAAAATAAACTAATCAGTTCCTTCAATTCAGTAGAGATCATGTGACACAAATTGTTCTAGGTGCTGGAGACGCGAAGATGAGTGACACTGTGTCCATATACTCAATTTGCTCACAGCCCAGGGAAGGGGCAGACATATATCCAGTTATGTACAACAAGGTCAGTTCTATCACAGAAATCTGATTCATTCTGTTGGAAAGTCCACACAGTCTTCACAAAGCTGGTATATTGTAATCAAGGCCATGAAGACCATAGGATTTCCCTAGAAAAAGAAGTCAATGGCATTATCTCCACTAGCAGTAGGAATAGCAGGAGTAATAGTTATATTAGACTGGTGTTGATATTTTAATAACAATCATAGAGCTACACGCCATAGAGTGTGTCCTATGGGCTGAGTCCTGAGTAAATAGCTTTGGGTGCATATTTTATTTAGTCTTCACTATACCTGTGTGAGGTACATACTATAATGATTTTAGATGATGCAAAGACTTAGAGAATTTAAGAGACATTGCCAGTTTTAACAGCTGGTGAGGAGAGGGTTGGATTTCACACTCAGGCCTAATGGCCTGCAAAGCCCTCCTCTTGGCTTCTATGATGGAAGAAAGATGTCCAAGAAAGATGAACAGCAAGGCAGAGGTCAGGACCAGAAGTGGTGGGTGCCCCAGCAAGCAATGGGTCACGCTAGTAGATAATAAATAAATCATGAGAAGTGAGAATTGTCTCTGAATCTGAAAATTCAGCGTTTAACAGAGGAGGCATGGACAGCCTGGGGCACTCGTATTTCCATGTGCTCAAAAGCAAATGTTCACATATAGTCAGAGGCGGAATGCTGCACTCTCCAAAGAAATGCATCCTAATCAGAGTACTCTCTTGTCAGGCCACTGGGCTTCCCGTTTGGAAACTATATGACACATCGTCCATTAACACCAGAAATAGGTGACGAAGAAGCATCCTGCAAGCCTGGACCAAATTACAAGGAAGGCTTTGATGGAACCTTCCAAACACCGGAATTATCCATTTCTTAATGTGCATCACTTGTTCACCTTTTAGATACATTTAAGTAAGTTTCTTGTTCACTTGCTTAGCTCCTGCGTGCCAGACATTAAGTTGTTTCATTGCTCCCCAGTTTCCTGTGCTCAACTCAGATGGCAGTAGCATAGAAGAACACAAAATGATGACTTTCTAAGTTTCTGGACTTGAGACGATGCTTGCCTCCCCACAGAATTATCAGGAAAGTTGGGTGTGTGTGTGCATGCTTCTGTTTCTAAGGAGAGGATTCAGCATCGCACTGGATAGTCAAAGGGTTCTGAGATATCCCAAAGCTAAGGATTGCTGCCTGTAGACTTGTTATAAATAATAAACATAGAGTAGAACTCATGCCAACACACGCATGTCTTTCTCTTAAAAGGGAAAGGAGGGGAGCGTTTTTATACTGTTAGTACGCATATTCTTCAAAAAGCTGATTTATAGGTGTAATAAATAGAGCACTGAGAACCACTGATACGGTTCACACTAGGCAGGACAGAATGCTGAGCTGTAAGTTCTAAATTAGATGCTAACTTCCCATATGACCATAGACAATTTCTTACTCATCCTGGGACTGCTTCCTCCATCTACAAGCCACATAGCTGAAACACGGGGCTATAAATTATGTCCAAAAATCTCAAGTCCCTAAAATGTCTTTAAAGAATATGTTTAAGTATTTGGACTTTATACATTTTTTTTCTTTTTATATGCTGAGGCCTTTGCTTGGAATTTACATTTACTCGCACATCTTTTATAATACATAATACAGGTTCCACCTCTGCAGTGTCCTCAAGCCTCCAATCCAAACAGCCGAACTTCGGCTCGTTTCATGTTAGACTTTACATGCAGACTGAGTACAGACCTAGTTCAGGAATGTGCTTAGATTTCCCTGTTGCACAATGTTTAGTCATTAGCAGGCATTTAACTTTTAGATGGGTGTTCTCCAAATTCTAATAATGGAGTAGATTAAAATATTTTTCAAGATGATAAAGCTACACCTACATCTGATAAAATGAGATGTCAATGACCTCATAATTCATCTGGGGAGAAGACACACGATGAGAAAGGAGACGTGATTACTCACGTAAAGTATGCCAGGTCATGTAGGCAGTGGCCGCCATCTCCCATGTCACGTGCCTAGATGCACTCACCATGCTAGATGTGTCCTGTCTTGATTAGGCCAATTATGGCTGAGTGTAAATCATTGAAGACTGATAAGCAAGTGCTTTGGAAGCGGTGAGAAGGATATAATTGCCCCCAGGGTCATGCTCTACATTCCTGCCTTATTAGACGCCTGAGAAAACTGGGGTTTGGCTGAAAGGCACGCTGTGCGAAGATCTGCACAACCCCACTCCACCCAACTATCCACATTCAGGTTCTGAAGCCGTCATAGCCACACCCTCGGAGACAGCCATGAGGCTCCTTGCACAGACCTTTCTCCTCCATACTGAAGATATTTCCAACTTGTCTTTGAATCTGTGTGATTCACTGTGACAAAAGCTACTGGAGACCAAGAGAAGAAAAATAAATCTATTCCTGCTCTGTTAAAGTTGCTTTCAACAGATATATTTATCTATCTGTTTGTCCATCTATCTCTCTATCATCTATCTCTCTCTCTATCTCGCTATCATCTATCTATCTGCCTATCTATCTATCATAGGTTAAAATAATCAGCTTTAGAGAAAAGCAAAGGGCAATGGAAGCTCAGAAGAAGGAAAGCTTGAATATAGGTATCGGGCTAAGGGAATATATTTTAAATTTGGTTAATTTACAAAAGAGTGGGGGTGTCTATACAGAGATAGAAAAGACTGAAACATTGTTGGTGAAGGGAGAAGGTGAGTAAATATGTGACTGTTTTCAAGGGAAGGACAGGTTCTAGGAATGATCCATGGGAATAACAGTTGCAAAATAATTTGGGATCAGGTTTAGGTTTTGTTGTTTTTTTCTTTCTTTGGAAGATTAGCCCTGAGCTAATATCTGTAAATGGGTAACAAAAATGCCTAACTCACAGGATTTTGTGTGGATTAAATGAGTTATGACACTTATTTAGAACAATGAGTCCTAGATAATTATTATCTACTATCATTATTAGTGGACCCTTCCAGAAGATAACCAAAAAGATGTACAGGACAATATGGACTTTACACCAGACTCTTAGAAGCTCAAACAGAAGGCCTGCCCAATGGTCTCCAGCCTTTGTGTTTGAGGGGACGTCACAAGACTGGAGATTTTCTCCTCCTCTAGGGCTTCCACTCCGCTCTCTAAATCGATGACTCCCAGTGCCCCATCTAAAGTTCAGATCACAGTCATGGTCTCCAGCCCAATATCCGATTTCTCACTTATCACCTCCCCCTGGTTACTGGACAGAAGCATCAGCAATTGGATCTGTTGCATGGCCATTTCTCTTCTTTTATATTCACAAATATGCCACATTGATTCAAGGAAGTTCAGCCCTCCTGTTTCAGTGAATGGCCTTTCCATCCATCCCCCATCCTCCAAACCAAGAACCTGGGTTAGTTCATAGGACATCTCTCCTCACTTGCCACGTGCAACCAGTCTTATCATTTCTGAGTCTAAACTATCTTATTAACTCAATTTTCTCTCTTCCTATGCTTCTTTCCCCAGCAGAACCTCAATAGTCCCCTAAGTTGACCTGTACTCTCTGCTCACAGATTCATCCTGTACAAGCAAAGTACAACGTCACTTTCCTGGCCAGCAGAGAGAGTGGAAAACAAGCCAGGCTCAGATAATCAGACACACCTGCCCCAGACTTCCCATTGAGAGAGCCATGTGAAGAAGCTGGGCCATGGAGCACTACAGGGCAGAAACACAGCAAAGAATACATACAAAAGACAGTCCACTAACTTGTATGGGAAAGTTCTTCAGGCACACAGTGTACAAGACAGTGCCCTGCTGTGTGACTTAGGCAGCTTAGATGGTGGAGGAACTGCCCAGGATGTGGCAAGAAGGGCAGATGGAGGCTACACCACTGAAAGCCTGTGTGCCGGTCTTAGGCATACAAATTATAGTCAGAAAAGTTAAATGATAGAGAACTGGCATCACCAAGATTTAGCACTTCATTTATAAACACTAAAAGATTTCTGTGAGTACAGTTTTTTAAACTCATGCAATGGTGTGTCAGGTGAAACCTCATAAAACTGTAATAAAACCCAGCTGTATCTAAGACCTCGGCACGTCCATGTTCGTAGCTGGCTTAAAGACTCAGGGGGACAATGTTCTGGGACAGAGTGCTCTGGCATGTTGACACCTGGCTCCAACCAGGAAGTCAAAGCATGGAGAAATGAAAGGCAAAGCCAGGGTGAGGATCCAAACCCCCCGAGTTCAGGCACAGTTCACTTTGAGTTTAAAGTGAGGACGCGGGACGTTTAGTATCTTATCTGAGCAAGTTTATCTGCTTCATAAGAGTGATGAGCTCATTTTTATGATCTTGCTTTTGACTTACAGGCTTGCCATGAGAACTTAATAAAGAGCCCATAAATAAGTGTTTATCTCCATCCCTAACATAATCCAAGTCTTGTTGAGCTGAAAGTTACATTAAAAATTAATTTCTATATGTCTGAGTAAATAAAAATATACTGACACTCATATCGGTAAGAAGACACTAAAAGAGACATATTCTGAGCCTGGCTGATAAACCTTGGATACTCACACCCATTTCCAACAGGCAACTTTTTTGCTATTGTCTAAGCAGAGCAGTAGAATGTGCAAATATAAGTTATATTCTCTTTCCTTAAAAACTAAATTAAAAATCCAATGACATTTATAGATATGAAATATCTCATCTTTAATCTCTGAGCTTGTGACGCTTTCTAATCTTCGTTTCAACTTTTTTATGCACGCAATTTCACAACAGAATGCCGAGCGACAAAAATAGTGATTTTGCTCCTATCCAACTGTTGATTTTTGTTTTAAGCCAAAATATTCATCAGAGATGATATAACAAGAACTATCATGGCAGAAACTTAGACCGTTAATTTTAGACCTTCCTTGTTTTGTATTATAACTATTTAAAGCTCCACATTTCTTTTGAGAACTGTCTCAGATGTATACCACAGTCACTTTTTCATTTTCATCCATTCAAAGAATATATTCTGATTTTGATGTGGTTTCCTTCTTTGACCAACATTATTTATTTAATTTCTAATTATTTGAGAATTTTCCGGATTTTTGTCTGTGGTTTATTTCTAATTAATTCTGCTGTGATCAACAAATATACTCTGTATGATTTGAGTCCTTTTAAATTTATTGGGATTTATTTTAAAGACCAGAATGTTGTCTATTTTAGTAAATGTTACACAGGCACGTGAAAGGAATGTGTCTCCTGCTATTGTTGAGTGGTGTTCGATAAATGCTGTTGAGGTCAAGTTCATTGATACTGTTGAGTATCATCTGTATTTGTTCTGATTGCCTCTCATTCACCTCATTAGTAAAGGAGGGACATCCTGCCCTAAATAAGTATAAGATAAGCCTAAACAAGTGACACCCAACAAGAGACAAATGAGATGAGCCCCAATTTATTAGTCACATATATGCACATCTTGGGGAGGACGCGGCACACCACACAGGGCCACAGGGGGTTGCACTCAGCAAAAGAGAATGAACCACCAGGGGCTGTGGGAGGCAGGATTCATACTAATAGGAGGACAGGGTGACCTTCGATTCCAGTGACTGACTTGTTTAACAGTTTTGCAGGCTGACAGGGAGATACAACCTAAGAGGTTGAAGACCAGCTGGGGTGCAGCTGGTCCAGTTTCTAGCGGAACTGATGAGGTGGGAACTGATGAGGTGGGAACACTTTCCTGCTGGGTGAGGGGAGCATATCTGATAAGAGCAGAGGAACTCATGGTTAGACTTTTGGGGTGAAGTTCAAAGATGTTGAGGTAGCACTTGAAATTTTAGGTCTTATAAAACACTATCTTTGCTGATTTTTTGTTCAATTATTCTATCAATAGCTAAGAGAGGACGTTTGAAATCTCCAACTTTAATTTTATGTTTGACTGTTCCATTTATTTTCATCAGTTTATGTTTCATGTGTGGTAAAGTTTCTTTATCAGATTTATTTATCTGACGCATATTTAAGATTGTTATGTCTTCTTCCTGAATTGGCCACTTATTATTATGTAATTTCCCTCTTATCAGAGGTAATATTCCTTTTTCTCATATCTACATTGGTAGTAATTAACTCCAGGTTCTTTTTATGTAAAGTGTTTGCATGGTACGTTTCCCCCCCATCTTTTATTTTTACCCTATTTATGTCACTGTTTTTATTCAACCTTCGTATTTTAATTAGAGTGATTATACCATTTACACTTAATGAATTATATACTTGGGTTTATATTTATGTTCTTGGTGGGGGGTTTTTTTTTTTTTTTTTTTTAGGAAGAATGGCTCTGAAATATCGTCTGTTGCCAATCTTCCCTTTTTCTTGAAGAAGATTGTTGCTGAGCTAACATCTGTGCCAATATTCCTCTATTTTGTATGTGGGATGCCACCACAGCATGGCTTGGTGAGCAGGGTGTACGTCCATGCCCGGGATCTGAACCCACAAACCCTGGGCCACTGTAGTGGAGCATGAAATCTTACCACTGGGCTGGCCCCTGTTCTTGTTGTTTTTTATTTGTCTTCTGTTCAATGTTCTTTTTCTCCTCTTTCCTGCTCCTTTTGGATTCATTGAGTATTTTGTCATATTCCACTTTGTCTCCTCAATTGGTTTACTAGCTATAATCTTGTATTTTGACATATTGCTCCTGATTTGTAGCTTTTACACATCAAAACGTAGCTTCTTGAAGCAACCTTGTATCAGTTTACCACCATTTCACTTGCATGTAAATTTTGCTGTTTCCTTGTCATACATTTTGCATTGACAGATAGTATAAATCGGTTACAAATCTATAAATACATTGCTATTATTTGTGTTTGAAACTTTCAATATTACCTTTTTCAGATTTACGTTTCTATTATTTTTAATTAGACTTTTTATTTTGAGCGAAAGAGATTCACCTGCAGTTGTAATAAATAATACAGAGCAATTCCATATACTCTTTACCAAGTTTTCTCCAATGAGAACATCTTGCAAAATTATAGTAAAAGAACACAACCAAGATCTTGACATTTGTGCAGTCAAGATGCAGAACATTCCATCACCAGACGTCCCTCATGTGGCCCTTTGTACCCCACACCCATTTCACTCATCTGGCCATCTAGATGCCTAGCAACCCTACTCCATTTCTATAATTTTGTTATTTCAATAAGGTTATGTAGAGTGAGTTGTATAGTACATGACATTTGGGGGCTCTCTTCTTTCACTCAGCTTAATTCCTTAGATAGTCTTCCATGTTGTTGAATGTATGAAAATTCTAGTCCTTTTTATTACTGTATAGTATTCCACAGTGTGGATGTACCACAGCTTGTTTAAACATTGGCTTGTTGAAGGACACCTAAACTGTTTCTAGTTTGGGCCTATTATCAATAAAACTGCAATGACCATTCATGTGAGGCTTTTCTGTGAACATAAGTTTTCATTTCTCTGTGATAAATGTCAAGAGTGAGGTTGCTGGTAGAATGCAATCATATAAGAGTTGCATGTTTTGCTGTTTTCTAAGAAGCTTCCAAATGGTTTTCCAGAGTGGCTGCACTATTTTACACTATCATTAGCATTTGATGTCACTATTTTTTATTTTAGTTATTTTGATAGGTGTGTAGTGAATGGTATCTTATTGTGGTTTTAATTTACATTTCTCTGATGGTTAATGACACTGAACATCTTTTAATGAACTTATTTGCCATCTTTATCTTCTCTTAGATGAATGTCTCTTCATATTTTTTACCCATTTTCTGATTGGATTGTTTGTTTTCTTTACTATTGAGTGTTCAATGTTCTTTATGTATTCTATATACAAGTCCTTTGTTGGATTTGTGCTTTAGAATATATTTCCTCACTCTGTAACTTGCTTTTTTACCCTCTCAGCAGGATCATTCATAGAGCACAGGATTTCTGTTTTTACAAGGTCCGATCTATCAATTTTGCGTTTAATATATCATGCTGTTTGTGTCAAATCCAAGAATTCTTTGCCTAGCCCTGGATCCTGAACATTTTCTCCTACTTTTTTTTTCCAAAAAATATTATAGCTTTACATTTTACATTTAAGTTTGCGATCCATTTTTAATCAATTTTGGTATAAGGTATGAGGTTAATGTTGGGATTCTTTTTGCTTTTTTGGCCTATATTTCCAATTCTCCTGAACAATTTTTTGGACAATTTTCCATTGTATTGCTTTCACTCTATTGTCAAAAACCCAACTGGGCACATTTGTGTCAGTCTACTTCTGCGTTCTTTATTCTGTTCTATTGGTCTGTGTGTCTATCCCTCCACCAGCACACAATCTAATCACCATAATCTTTGTAATCACTGTAACTACAATAAGTCTTAGAATCTGGCAGAGTCATTCCTCTTATTTTATTATTCTTTGGCAAGATTATTTTAGCTATTCCAGTTTGTTTGCCTTTGCAGGTATTTCTAAATAACCTTGTCTACAAAAAATATTGTCGAATTGCAATAAACCTCTATACCAATTTAGGGATATTTCACATACTTCCTATTTTGAGTCTTTCAATTTATGAATACAGAATGTCTCTCCATTTATTAAAGACTTCTTTGGTTTCTTTCACTAGAATTTTGTAATTTTCAGCATACAGCTGCTGTAGATGAGTATATACCTGGTATAACTTTTTATTTTCTGTTGAGAAATTGTAAGTCATGTTGTGTTTTAAACTTCAATTTCCACATATCCATTTTTAATATACAGAAATGTTATTGTTTTCGTGTATGATCTTGTAATTGTCAACTTGATGAACACACTTATTAGTTATAGGAGCTTTTTTGTTTTGGTTTTGGTTCCTTAGAATTTTCCACATAGACAATCAGGTCAGATGTAAATAGGGACAGTTTACTCCTATCTTTCCAATCTGCATGACTTTTGTTTCTTTTTCTTTTCTTATTTCAGGGCTAGAATTTCCAGTGCTATGTTGAACAAGAATAGTGAGAGCAGACATCCTTCCTTGTTATCAATTTTAAAGGAGAAGACATGGGCCATTAATACTATGTTAGCTGTAGATACGTACTCTCTGAACAGGCTCTCATTCGTATTAGATAAGCTCATCTCTGTTCCTACTTTTCTGAGAGTTTTTATCATAAATGAGTATTATATTTTGTCAAAGTCCTTTTCTGCATAAATTGATTTGATTTTTCTCATTTAGAATGTTGAATCAGCCTTGAATATCTGCAATAAATTCTACTTGGTTATGTTAAATCCTGGTGTATAATTGTTTACATAAATTGTTAGAACTGACTTGCTAATAGCTTTTAAGGATTTTTGCATCTAACTTCATGATGGATATTGGTCTGTACTTCTCTTTTTTCCTACTGTATTAGTATAGTTTTGATATGCTGTCCTCATGAAATGGTTTCCTTACTCTTCTATATTCTGCAGAAGATCTTGTAAAAGTGGTGTTAATTCGTCTTTAAATGTTTCATGGCATTTTAAAGTGAAACCGTCTGCACTTGGAGATGTCACTTTCTTTAGGGCTTTATGATTAGACTGTTAATTTCATAAATGTTTCGAGGCTTCTCAGGTTTGCTATTTGATCTTGGTTGAGTTTACTTTGCAGTTTTTGAGAAACTGGTCCTTTCCTTCTAAATGTTGAATTTATGAGTGTGACATCGTTTCTAGCATTCCCTTTTTATCCTTTAGTGCCTTCAGGATCTGTGGTGATTTCCCTTTTTCATTTCTGTTGGTGACTCATGCCTTCCTTCTTTTATCTTTGTCAGTTTTGCTAGAAGTGTATCAAGTTTACGATATTGTTTGAAGAACTAGGTTTTTGTTTTATGATTTTCTACCGCTTTCTTATTTTCAATTTCATTGATTTCTGCTTTTATATTTATTATTTCCTTCCAAGTGGAAACTTGTTTTGGACTTATTTTGCTTTTATTTTTGTGATTTCTTGAAATAAGAACTTTGATTTTTGATTTGTGACCTTTCTTTTTTCTAATATAAAGATTTATTGCTACAAATTTTCTTCTCACCAGTGCTTCAGCTGTGTTCCATAGATTTTGATATTTTTAAAAAAATACATTCAGTTCTATATATTTCCTTAATTTTCTTTGAAACTCCCTGTTTGATTTATGAATTATGTAGAAGTTTGTTATTTAATTTTCAATTGCTTGAAGTTTTTCCTATTGTCTTTCTTTTTTTGATTTTGTTATGGTCAGAAAATATATTCTTCATGATTTCAGTTCTACTAAATTTTACAGGGTTTGCTTTATGGGCCATGATAGTTTATTTTGGGTAAATGTTCCATCAGTGCTTGGAAAAAATATATAAATATATTTTTCTGTCTTTTGAAGGCACATTCTATGAATATCAATTTGATCCTGTGAATTGATCGTGTTGGTCAGATGTTTGATATCCTTCTAATTTTCTGTCCAATAGTTCTATCAGTTGCTGATTGTAGTATTATAATTTTTGGGGAGTATGACAGTCTATTCCATTTACCTCTACTTTACACATTCTAATGTTCTTCTTTCCTTTCCAAATTTCCAGCCCCTCTTCTGTTATCATTTCCTTTCCGTTTAGAGAATTTCCCTCAGCCATTCTTTAAGGATAGTTTGCCAGCAGAAAACTATCTCAGTTTTTCTTTGTCTAAGAATATTTTTATTTCCTCTTCATTTCTGAAGGACTTTTTGACAGGAATTAGAATTCACAGTCGACAGTTCATTTTTTTTCAGTGCTTGAAAAATGTCCTACCAAGTTCTGGCCTCCAAGACATCAGATGAGCAATCCATTGTAATTCACATTGATCTTGCCATATAATTAACACACATTTCTTTCTGACTGCTTTCAAGATGTTTTCTTTGTCTTTAGTTGTCAGATATTGAATTACCATGTCTTTTAGCACGGAGTTCTTTAGGTTTGCTCTGTTTGTTTCACTCAGTTTCTTGAATCTGTAAATCTTACTCTTCCAACAAATTTGGGAAGTTTTCAGCCATTATTTGTTTGAATACTTTTTCAATCTTCCCTTCTCCTTTGGGGAATTTGATCGTATAAATGTTAGTTGTTTCTTTTTTTTTTTCCCAGTCCATTTTCTCTCTCTAGTTCATATTGAGTAAATCTATTTATCTGTCTACGAGTTCACTGCTTGATCTTCTGTCATCTCTCTTCTACTATTGAGCTCATTCGGAGTGATTTCTATTTCTGTAATTTTATTTTTCTGTTCTATAATTGAATTTGGCTCTTTATTATGACTGCTATTTATTTGTTGGAAATGTTTGAATTTATTTCAAAAGAATTTTCAATTAATTGTTAGAATGTTTTAATTTTGACTGCTTTAAGATCCGTGTCAGATAATTCCAACATCTGATTTATCTTTGTATTGGTTTCTTTTCTCATTTATATTGTGATTTTCTTGGTTCTTCAGAAGACAAGCAACTTCCAATTACATCCTGGAAATTGGCTTTTTAAAAGAAATTTTGAAACGCTGGATCCTATTTAATCCCCCTGTTGGGGTGTAGCACGAAGGTTGAGTGGGTTGATGTGTATGTTCGGTTCCCTGAGGGCCCTACCAATGCCCCAGCAATGTGGGGCACTGAGCACACTGCCTCAGTGCAGATAAGGGCAGACATCTGGCTCCACTCTGGTTCTTCTGACGAAACCAGGTGAAAGTGTAGCACCCACTTGGGCCACCTCGCTTTCTCTGAGTAGAAGTGTAAGCCCACCTCCTGCTGGGCTCTGCTGAAACAGGAGAGGAGATGGGAATTGGAGCACCGGCTGGGTCCACCTCCCACCACCTGTCTAACTCTTTGATTCTAGCTGGGAATTGGGACTCAGTGGGTCACTGCGCCCTGCTCACACAAAGGGAAGGGGGAAGCAGAGTGTGGACCACTCCTCCTCAAACCAGGCGAGGGAGGAGTCATTATATCTAGACGACATGGGTCAGGAAGAATACAGCAGGATGGTAAAGAGTTTTCATTAGTAATGCTTTCTAGAAATTAATTTATCAATGTGCATGAAATGTCTTCTAAGTACTTATATATGTTGCTTATTGTATTTCTCAAAATGTGTCCTAATACAGAATCCAAAATAGTAGCAATGCTGTATTCCCAACGATGGTCGTTATAAAATAATTTGTAGTGAAAAATGAGACAAACACAATACTACAGATAAAGTTTGGGTAAATAAATTATATCTGCAAAAGAATATGTGAAGTCATTAAAATTTATGAGAAGGTTCATTGTAACATGAGAAATATTCATATCAGAATGTTAATTGAAAGCAAAGCAGAATTATTGCTCAATTAGGATTTCAGGCAGATAAAAATGTGTATGTTTCTCTTTGACTGTTTTTGACCTAATGCCAGCAGTTTTATAGGATTCAACCTAATAAATTAAGAAATTGAGCACAAGAACTTTTAAGATACTGGTATATGTAGGTAGAAATATCAGTTAGGATAAGATAGGCTATGCTACGTACCAACACGCTCTCCGTGGATTACAGAATATTTATTTCTTTCTCTTGTTACATGCGCATTGTGGGTGAGCTGAGGGTTTCTGCTCCCTTTTGACACACACAGGGATTCAGGCTGAGAAAAGCTCCGTGTCTGTACCACCAAGAGCTTGCAGGAAAAAAAAAAGATGCCAAATCACGCAACAACTCTTAAAGCTTCAGCTGGGAAGTGGCAATGAGCATTTCCCTAGTTCTCTTTTCTACAAAACCATAAAGTTTAAATAAAATGCTTTTGAAGTAGGTATTTTGAAGAAAAGCACTTTGTTGATCTTGTTTGTACAAACAATTTTCAGTTTGCTGTGTCTAAGCAGGCTAAGAAACCCAGCCTCTAACGACAGATAATCCCTTTTTTTGTATCATAGACCCTTAAATGATCATCAGGAACCCTGTGATAGTTTTAAAAGCATTCCTAAAAATCAGCAGCCAGGCCAGACCCATGGTCTGATCACTAGCATGATAACCAGTCAGAGTTTCATAGCAATATTGACAATTTCAACTGAAATTCTCCCTGAGCTTCACAAGCTTTTAACACTCTTAAGAAATAACATGGTGTACAAGTAACGTCCCCATTCCCAGCAATTTAAATTTATTATACAAAGGTGAAAATATGGTTGGTACACTCATGTGCTTTGTGCCTCGTTTAAACTTGCACCAATTTACTCTGATTATGATAATGAGAAAGCTGAGTCTATGTTGGTATTTTGGATCAGTGGAAAGGTTTTTTCTGGGCAAGAAGATATTAATTTAGCTGTTGAGAAATGGCATGCTCAAACATTGCCTAACATGAGAAGTCCCGACTTGTTCAAACTCCTTTTGTTATATGTTTGAATGTCTTTTGGAACCAAAGTGAGGTGAATAATACTTTTGGCAACTGCACGAGCCATAGGTGGGTGCAATCCTGACCTTTGCTTGATGGAATCTGATATCAGAAGACTCAGTGCACAGCCCTTCTTCTTGAGTCAGCACAATTTCAAGGCAAAGGGAAAACCATTTGGCTTCTTTTGGAATTCTTTGTGGAACGCAGGAGATCTCAGAATCTATTCTAAGTTATCTGTGTTACGAAGGCTTTGGGGCACACAAAGGACCTAAAAAGAGAAAAATAAAAATTTTTCCAGAGACTAAGGGAAGATCAATGCGTGTTTGCACTGGGACGTTATCTTGGAGTGATGGTCACTATGACACCAAATGCAAAGAGACCAGACACTATCTAGGATTAGAAAGAAAACTTCTCGTAATCAAGGTTCTAACACTACACTTAGAAAGAAGGAGACAGATGTGCTGGATAACTTGTAAGCAGATCCAGCTGTCTTGGAGTGTAAGCAGCACGAAATGACTTTTGTTGATTGCAAACCTTATGCCATAGTGTGATACAGATTATTTAGATACTATTACTTAATTTTCCCAAACATCATGTGAAGTAAGCACTATCTACCCTCCATAGAGTTCAGAAAACTAGTTTGGAGACCTTAAATAGCTTGTCCTAGTTCACACACGTAAAATAATAGATCTAGAATTTGGATCAAGGTCTCTCTGACATCAGAAGCCTGTGTTTGTGTCGTTGTTGTTGGTTGTTTAGATATATACTTCCCTGATGATATGCGGTTTACAGATAGTAAAGGGAAAGAAACAATTAGGAAGATATCTGTCATGTGAGTTTGCATATGATGTGAGGTAGGAACTATAGCTTAATTTCCTTCCTGACTGATATCCAGCTGAGCTCTACGGTATTTTAAAAATTAAAAGAATGCTTTGTCATATAATGTTGAATTATTTCAAACCTATTTTTAGAAATTCTATTGTATTCTACTTCATATGTCTATAGGCATGCCAATACCATACCCTTGGATTACTCTGGATTATAACATGTTTTAGTAACTAGAAGGGCAAGACCCTCCATTATTCTTCATATTGGTTTATTTGAAAGCTATTAGGTATTTGCTCCTCCTTGTCTAGGTTAAAATCATTTTATTTAGTTAAAAAATGATCTAACTAAGCTTGTGAATCTATTTTAATTTATATAAAATTTAATTTATGCATTACTTTTGAAATATAATTTAGAAAATCTTCTTTTATGAGAAAAATGCTATGCCTTTTCATGTATTCATATCTCATTTTTTGTCCTCCAGCAAGATTGTTTAATTTTTTTTCAGTTGAATCATTCCTATTAAAATCAGTCCTAAAGATTGTTTTGCTTTTTAAAGTTTTATTGACAAGAAAAATCAATTTCCATTTTTATCTCTAATTATTAGACTAATTCTTCTGAAAAGATAAAATAATTAAAGCCATAGGAAAATCAAAACTCATAAAACTACATGATTATCACATGCAGTTTATTATATATCAATTATACTTTAGCAAGCTGTATAAATAAACAATTTTAGTCACAGTATTTTTATCCTGTCTGTGAAAATATCTCAGATCAAGACAAGAAACCTAAAAACCACTATTTAAAAAATATACACACATTTTACTACATAGCATTTAAAGCATCATGGCAAATTGTTCCACAGAAAAGTCAATGACAAATTATGAGTTTGGAAAAATATTTGTAATATATAGATCAATAAAATATTAATATATAAAATATGTGAAGAAAATATACAAATTAATTCTTTAAAAAAAAACAAAGAACTAAATAGAATTATGGACACAGAATAAAATTAGGAGAATAATACAATAATAGACACATATGCCCAATATATATAAAAGTATGTTCCTACTTATTGATTTTCAACTAAATGCAAATAAATTTATAATGTGATATTATTTTACACACTTCTGGATGACCAAATATTTTTGAAGTGATGCCTTTTGAGGGCATAGACTAAAGGTATATTCTCTCAGATTACTGCAGGAGGGTGGATGGCAACAGATTTTTGGATGCATGATCTAGCATATCACTGAAATTTTAGAAAGGAAAGACAAATAATGTATTCTTTTACAACCTACTCCTCAGAATTAAAAGATTTTGTTGTTCAGATAGTGCTTTAAATATATTGTATAAATGTATAGAATCTATGTAGCTATTATTCATACGTGCGGATGTGTATGAACATAGAGCTATTATTCATAGATTGATATATACACATGTATACATATGAATACACATCAGTAAGAAAGTATTTAAAGAAACTGTGAAATGCACGTGTACTTGAATATTATATGACAATTAAAGAATAAGTTATATCTGTATCAACTGACTTTGTTATGCTAATTTAATCATGAAATATATTTTTAAAAAACTGCATGTAATTAAAGGGTAAAATTTGGTAATTTTTGAGATATGTATGCACCCATGAAATCAATAACACAATCAAGATAATGAATGTACCCTTCACTCCCAAATATTTTCTCCTGCCCCTTTGTAATTCCTCCATCTTGCCCTTCCCCACCCCTTCCATCCCCAGTCAACCATGTGTCTGCTTTCTCCTCTCTATAGATTAGTTCAAAATTTTGGGAATTCTATAAGAATGGAATCATACACTTTGTACTCTTTGTACCTTGCTTATTTCACTCATTATAATTATTTTGAGATTAATCCATGCAAGTGTATTAGAATTCTTTTCTTTTTATTGCCAAGTATTCCATTATATGGATACAACCCAATATGTTTATCCATTCACTTATTGGTATTCACTCATTGGAAAGTTTGTTTCCAATGTTTGGATATTACAAATAGAGCTAATAAGAACATTCATGGACACATCTTTGTATGGATGTGTGCTTTCATTTCCTTGGGTAAATACCCACAAGTGGGAACACTCAAACACATAGTAGGTGTGTGTTAGACATTATAGGAAAATGCCAGGCTGTTGTCAAAGATGATTGGCATCGATTTACATTCCTATCAACAGTGTATTAGAGCTGTAGATTTTTCACATTATCACTAACACTTAGAGTCAGTCTTTTCGAATTTAGTGACTCTAAGAGGTATATAATTGTATTTTCTCTTTATATTTCCTTAATGACTCATGACGTTGAGTATCTTTTTCATGTACTTATTTACCATCTGAATATCTTCTTTGGTGAGTTTTTGATATAATCTTTTGCTCATTTTTCAGTTGAGTTTTTTTGTCATCTTATTATTGAGTCTTGAAAATTCTTGTTATGTTCTGTATTTTCAAGTAAACACAAGAAAATAAAAAAGGTGTATAAACTATGTACTCATTTGACGAATATTATGGAAGGATACACTTTGCTGTACAAATTGTTTACTTGGGGATTTGGAAATATTGATAGAGGAGATGAGAAAAAAGAGAGGATTAATGCCAGAAAAATGTAAAATATGCCCAAGATCAAAAAATAATGAGGCATTGTAAGAAGATAGTTACATAAACTTATAAAGGAGCACAGGAATAAATGATCACCAAAATGTTTATGGCAGTTATCTCAAGATGGTGCCATGTCAGGTGATTTTTCCCTTTTTCTTTAGATTTTAATATGTTGTTTGATATTTTTAAATTTATATTATTGCAAAACCAATGTTCATTGTTAACAAAACAGAATATTAATGAAATTAAAGCTCTGGGTTGCTGGGAGGATAGTGGTTGAGGGAGAATCACAAATTTGGTTTTGGAAACCTGTGGGGCCTGAGAGAAAACCGTGGAATCTTCCGTGGGCAGCTACAGCCTGACCGCTCAAGTGGGGCTTCTGTTTATTGGCTTTCACTACTGTAAAGGAGGAAAGCTTAGGGACAAAATCACCACAGATGCACTAAATATTCACTTAATCTTCCTGCTTATGTATTGGCTCCTCCATTTTATAATAAAGATTTCAGGAAATTGGTGACTACTTACTCTGCAGATTCAAGAAAGCATTGTCTTCTGTGAATGTTGGGCCCTCAAATTCTGAATTTTCCTCTCCAATCAGATTTTTTATTTTCATAACCAGGATACGTGCTTGCACTCAGGTGATTCATTTGTGAACCTTTCAATGACTCATTTGTTTGATTAAAAAGCTCAAGAGAGCTTTTTCTTAGACACCATGGAGATAGCTAATTTTAAGAAGTTAAATAAATACCAAAATGCAACCATGGTTGTTGGGTGTTTCCTTAAATTTAACTATGTAATAGAAAACTTTGACATGAATACAGCATCTAAAAATTGTAGAATCTCCTAACTGAAAGTGACTGAGAGGTCATGCTTCCCAACTCTTAAGACTGAAAATTCTGCAAATATTTACTGAGGACCTACTATATAGTAACACTATTATAGGCATTTGGGATAATTCTGTGACCAGAATACATATAGTCTTTAATTTTCTTACTTGATAATATTGTGGGTGCAGAGAAAGAAGAGAAAATTGGAAAATCAATTTGTAAGTGTGAGAAACAAGTGCATCATATCATATGTTGGAAGGAGATGAGTGCTATGGGGAAAACCGACCAGGAGGAGGGGACAGCTGGGACGAAGCTCTAATGTAAAATTGTGTGCTTAGGATCAGAAAGAAAGCCAATGTGGCTGGAGTCACTTGAGAGAGTAATAGGAGATGGGGCAGAGAAGGAAGGGTAGGGGATTTCTTAGAATTGTAGGCAGTTGTAAGAGCTTTGGCTTTTGCTCCAAGAGAGTTGAAGTGTCCTTGTAGGACTTTGAACAAAAGAATGGCATGATTAGATTTCTGTTTAGAATGACTCATTCTGGCTTCTGCTCTGTATATCTACTACAGGGGATAATGATAAAAATGCGAATAACAGACAGGAGGTTATTTCTGATGATGGTAGTTAAGATCAAATATGCAGTACAAGAGATGTTAAGAAGCAATCAGACTCTAGACATATTTTAAATGAAAGCCAACACTATTTGCTAGCATTTTGGGTGTGACATAAGCAAGAAGAGGGAATGAGTATTTTTGTTTGTTTGTTTCCCCGAGCACCTAGAAGGATGCAAGATTGTAGGTCCTTGCAGAGAGAGAAAAAGATGGAGAGTAGAGCAACAGTCACTAAACACTTTCCCTATAAAGTACAGCATATTACTTCCACTAGCATTTTATTGGTCAAAGTAAGTTGTGTAACCACAGTAGTAGGAGGATGAGGATATAAAGCCCCTTCCTTTGGGGACCAGAGATCAATGAAGAGTAGTAATGCTGCTGCAGGAGCTGTGCTTCAGGTAATAACAGACTCGGTAATATTAAACCATTTTTCTTAAGCAAATGAAAAAGATGATAAAATAGAAAAATGCCCACAAGTATGCTGAAGCTAACTAGAAAATAAAGAATTATAAGGCTAAGAAAAGAAATATAAAAACACATATTCTGCTAAGTTGGCTGATTTCTAAAGTGCTTTTTAGTAGCAGTGCATTTAAGAGCCCTGAAGGGTTAGGATTCTGACTCTCTTCAAAGGGAGAGGGAGCAGTAAATCCCTCAAGCTTTGTGTCAACACTCAACACGTGGAAATGTGAGCATGACGTAGATGTTCACATAGGGACTGAACTGACCTTAAGTATTTAAAATAATCTTAAGTCTTGTAACTGAATTTTGATGACTCCGAACATGCCCCAAGAATCTGAAAAAGGCAAATATCTTCTAGAGGAAGATTACATGTTTTTAGGCTTCACGTTAAAAAAAAATATATGTTTTTTGAATGAAATTTTCAAAATAAAATAACAAAATTACCTGACCGATAAGGAGGCAAAAGAGTATGAATGACCATCAAGAAAAACAATAGATAATGAATATAGATCAATACAGTCTAGATACTGGAGAACCAGATACAGTTTTACAATATCTGCTTAGTATGTTCAAGGAGAAAAATAACAATATTTAGAATTTCCTAAGGTGAAACTGTTAAAATGGACACATAAAATTCATAAAATAACCAAGTAAAAATTAAAAATTTAATAACCAAAATTAGAAAAAATGAAAAGTCTAATAATAGATGAAGCAGGGATCAGGAGAGAATTAGAAAACTAGCAGATAAACTAAAAGAAAAAATATACAGAATAATTCATGAGAAGTTTACAATACGAATGAAAAATATCAACAAAAATTTCAAGAATTTCTATGAACTCCATGGTGGAGGGATAAGAAGAAATTCTTATCTAGGCATATCCAAATGTAACGAAAACCAATGGCAAAGGGAAAAAAAATTAATAAGATACTAATAAATGAAACAAAGGAGAAGAAATAAGACTTGCAGCTGATTTCTCAACAGGAAAAACTGAAGCCAGAATATGATGAGGGTATCCTTAATCTACTGAAACAAACTTTCTTCCAATGTGAACTCTATACTCATCAAAATTGTCCCCCAAGAACAAATGTGAATCAATGGCATCTCATGTAAACAAAGACTAAGAGCATTTGTCACCAGATGGCCTGCACTGAAAGATCTATTAAAGGGCTTTCTACAGCAGAAGGAAACTCCCCTAGATGAAAGGATGAACATACAGGAAGTAATGAAGAATAACAAAGAGGCTAAGTATGTGTGTAAATCTAAATGAATACTACTTGCATAAAACAACAGTGATAATGCTCTGAGGAGTTTCAAATGCCTACATAATGTGTTGACATACACAAGGAATATACATGTGGGAAGGGAAGAAATGGAGCAAATGGAACCCAAGGATCTTGTGTTATTACAGAAGAGGGACAGAGTAAAGCAAACAGTAAACAATGGTACATTACAGAGGCATGTATTATTCTTCAGAGCACTTTCTGAAAAATAACAAAGAATAAAAAACATTCAGGCTAATAGAGGTGGGAATCAGCTAATAAAAACACTTAATCTAATCAAAATAAAGCAAGAAAAGAGAGAAAAAAGTAATAAAAGAGGCAGAAAATTATAACATAAATATGAATATGGTACAGTTGAGCAGAAACAAACCAGTGATTATAGTAAGTATAATTAAAGTACATATTCCAATTAAAAATACAGATTATCAGGTTGAATTTAAAATTATCTTTACAGTGACTAATAGGGAAATATTTATAATCAAAACTTCATAAATATTGATAACAAAATGATAGAAAATGTATTCCATGCCAAACATAACCAAAGGAAGCTAGAATAGCTATATTAATTTTGGACATTGTAGATTTTAAGAAAGGCACATTTTACTGATTAAAATGGTCAATTCATCAAGAGTATCTAACAAGTCTAAATGTATATGCACTTAATATAGCCTCAAATATATGTGAGGCAAATCTGCCAGGAGCACAATTAGAAATGCACAAACCTGTAATCATAGTGAAAGATTTTAGTACAAATCTCTCAGTATTAATTCAATAAGCTGACAACTACTGAGCAAAGATATAGAGCATATGAAATATAAGAATATCAAACTCAACCTGTCAATTGTGAGGATTCATGCAGTAATTCCAAGACAAATATACTTCCAGTGTGCAAAATATTTATTTCAAAAATATATTATAGGTTAGAGTTTTATATAAGCATAAAAGTATTTTTTTAATAAAAGTCTCATATTTCAATATCATAAAAGCCATATATGGCAAGCTCACAGCTAACATCAGGCACAACGTTCAAAAGGCAAAAGCTTTTCCTCTAAGATCAGGAACAAGTCAAAGGTGCCCACACTCACCACTTTGATTCAACACAGTACTGGAAGTCCTAGCCAGAGCAATTAGTCAAGAAAAAGAAATAGAAGGCACTCAAATTGGAAAAGTACAACTTTCTCTATTTGCATATGACATGAGTCTATATATATATACCCTAAAGACTTCGCCAAAAACCATCAGAACTAATAAACAAATTGAATAAACTTTTGGCACATAAAATCAGTATACAAAAATCAATTGCATTTCTAAACACTAATAACAAGGTATCAGAAAGAGAAATTAAGAAAATGAATCTATTTACAATTGCATCAAAAAGAGTAAAAACCTAGGAATAAATTTAGCCAAGGAGGTGAAAGATCTGTACACTAAAAACCACAAGACAGAGATGAAAGCAACTGAAGAAGACACGAATAAATGGGAAGATACCCTGTGCTCATGGATTGGAGGAATTAATATTGTTAAAATATCCATGCTACTCAAAGCAATCTACAGATTCAATGCAATCTCTATCAAAATTCCAATGGCATTTACACAGAAATACAAAAAGACAATGCTAAAATGTCTACAGAAAAAGCCCAGAATAGCCAAAAAAGACAAAGAACAAAAAAGTACAAAGACCCAAAATAGGCAAAGCAATCTTGAGAATGAACAAAGCTGAAGACATCACGCTTTCTAATTTCAAACTATACTACAAAGCTCTAGTAATCAAACCAGTATGGTACTGGCATAAAAACAGGCACATAAACAAATGGAACAGAATAGAGAGCCCAGAAATATACCCACACATATATGGGCAATTAATTTAAGACAAAGGAGCCAAGAATATACAATGGAGAAAAGACAGTCTCTTCAATAAATGGCGCTGGGAAAACTAGACAGACACATGGAAAAAATTGAACCTGAACCATTATCTTACACCAAGCACAAAAATTAACTCAAAATGGATTAAAGACTCGAACATAAGACCTGAAACCATGAAACTCCTAGAAGAAAACATAGGAGGTGAGCTCCTAGACACAAGACTCAGCAATTATTTTTTGGATTTGATACCAAAAGCCAAGGCAACAAAAGGAAAAACAAACAAGCAAGACTATGTCAAACTAAAAAGCTTCTGTAAATACACAAGGAAACCATCAACGAAATAAAAAGGCAATCTACAGAATGGAAGAAAATATTTGCAAATCTTATATCTGAGAGCAGACTAATAATTCAAAATATAGAAGAACTCACACAACTCAATAGAAAAAAAGAACAAAACAAACAATTAAAAATGAGCAGAGGATCTGAATAAACATTTTTCCAAAGAAGACATACAAATGGCCAACAAGTACATGAAAAGATGTCAACATCACTAACCATCAGGGAAATGCAAATCAAAACCCCAATGAGACGTCATCTCATGCCTGTTAGAATGGCTGTTATAAAAAAGAGAAAAGATAACATGTGTTGGTGAGGATGTGGAGAAAATGGAACCCTTGTGCACTGTTGGTGGGAATGTAGATTGTGCAGCCACTATGCAAAACAGTGTGAAGCTTCCTCAAAAAATTAAAAATAGAACTACCATATGACCCAGTAATCCCACTTCTGGGTATTTAACTGAATAAAATGAAAACACCTACTGAAAAAGATAGCTGCACCCCCATGTTCATTACAGCATTATTTACATTAGCCAAGACATAGAAACAACCTAAGTATCCTGTGAAGCAAGAAAAAAAAAATATATATATATATATATATATATACACACAATGGAATAATATTCAGCCATAAAAAAGAAGGAAATCCTACCATTTGTGACAATATGAGTGGACCTAGAGGGCATTGTTCTAATGATGAAACAAGTGAAATAAGTCAGACAGAGACAGATGAATACTGCCTGATCTCGCTTATATGTGGAATCTAAAAAAAATCAAAATACAAACAAAATGAAGTCATAGATGTTGAGAACAGATTGGTGGTTGTTAGAGGGGGAATGGGAGGTAGGGAAAACGGGTGAAGGGAGTCCAAAGGTACAAACCTACAGTTATAAAATAAATAAGTCCCGGCAATGTAAAGTGCAGCATGGTGACTATATTCAGCAATGCTGGATCATATAGCTGAAAGTCGCTAAGAGAGTAGGGTAAACTAGTAGTTAAGATCCAGCACTCTCACAGCCATGGCCCAGGTTCCTTCTCCAGTCAGGGAACCACACCATCTGTCTGTTGGTTGTCATATTCTGGTGGCTGTGTGTTGCTGTGATGCTAAAAGCTGTGCGACTGTTATTTCAAGTACCAGCAGGGTCACCCATGGTGGACAATTTTCAGGAGAGCTTCCAGCAGACTAAGACAGACCTGGTCACCCACTTCTGAATAAATTGGCCATGAAAACCCTATTAATAGCAGCAGAGCCCTGTCTGATACAGTGCTGGAAGGTGAGAGGATGGTGCACAAAACCAGGCAGGGTCCTGCTCTGCCGTACTCAGGGTCACTAGGAATCGGAATCCACTTGGGCATTAACAACAACAAGAGAGCAGACCTTACAATTCTCATCACAAGAAAAGAAGTTGTTAACTGTGTGAGGTGACAGATGTTAACGAAACTTGTGATCATCATTTCCCAATGTATGCAAATATGAAATCATTATGTTATACACTGAAACTAATACAATGTTATATGCCAATTATATCTCAATAAAAATATATATAATAGTTTAAAAAAGCAAGTCTCTACAAAATTTAAAATTTAAATGAGAGTAGATGGTATGACCACAATAAAATTAAGCTAAAGTCTACAATATATGTTTAGAAATTAAATTCTAAATAGAAGAAAACATGGATCAAAGAAGGAAACACAGTGGAAACTATAACATAATTTGAGCTAATTAATAAGGATGTACTACTTATTTAAATCTCTAGAATGAAGCCAAAGCAAACTTTAGAAGGTTATTTATTGATTTAATTGTTCATATAAAAGTAAATAAAACACATATCACTTATAACTTCGAATATATCAGATACAAAGGAATAAATCTAATAAAATAGAAACAAGATCTGTAGGAGAAATACACAAATATTATTGAAATGAACTTAAAAAGAGATAAATGTCATGGTCATACCTAGGAAGACTCTACATTTAAAAAATGTTAATTCTTCTCAATCTGATGTATAGATTCAATTTAGTCACAATCAACGTAGCTGCGATATGTGTGTGTGTGTGCATGTGTGTGTGAAAGAGAGAGAGAGAGAGAGAGAGAATTATGCATGGACTAACATGGAGGAAAGCCAAGTCTCATCTTTGCTGGGGAGAATATAAATTGGTCTAAGGACTGTGGGGAGCAAACTTGGCAATATCTAGTAAAGCTATATCTATGAAAACTTGTGCATCTGTGAAATCTTTAGAGAATTCTCCCTCATGCGCGTAAAGAATCTTGTACTTGGTGACAAGTAATTTGGAGGGAGGGGGTGTCACAACAAAACTAGCTAGGTCAAAAATTGAGATCTATTCAAAGGCAGTGTGGATGAGACACAGCCCGACTCCCTGGTTCAAACCCAGAAGTGTCACTTCCAGCTAGGATCATGGGCTAGTTCCTCCTTTCTCTGTGTCTCAGCCTCCTCTTCTGCGACATGCAGATAATAATAAAGCCCACCTGACAGGATAGCCACAAGGTTACATTAGACCGCACACGAACATGGCTTACACAGATCTTAGTGTGTAACAATGTTGGATACGTTTGGTTAGTGTCAGTGTAATTACCCCAAGCAGCAATTAATACGAATTCACTTGAGCTATGTGCTTCAAATAGGTAAATTTAAAGCAATGTATAGTGTTGTGTGGACAAATCACATAGCATGATATCTTCTAGATCAGGAATCAGGAAGATAATGGCCAGATAATGAATAGTTTCGGTTTTGCGGGCATGAGAGCTGACTACTCATTGCTACTGGCGCAGCACAGAGCAGTCAAGGGAACACATGTCACACAGCAATGTTTCAGTTTCGGTGTCTCTGCTTGTCTCTCTGCTCACTTTCACATCTCAGGTTTCTTGTCCCTATTTTTGAGATACATATGCCTATGACACTCGGTCCTGATGAGAACTAAAAGAGACACGTCACGGAAACATGTAGCGCGCTTCAGAGGGCATCATAGTTGCTAGGCAACTGCTAGTGTCTCTCTCTCTTCTCCTTCATCCAAGTGGTCCTGATCCACAAAACAGAGCCTAGAGCATTCTGGAAACATTCTATTTTTTTTTAAGTGATAGAGAAACATGCTATTGGTTTTAGAAATATTTCCACCAAAAGTGATCAAAATTAGTGTGAACATTCAGAGGGGCAGGCTTCAGACATGCGGAATATGGGCCTCTCCAGGGTGGATTTTTTCCCTAGGATTCCAGGTAAACAAGAAGTTTTACTCCTGAGGCTATGAAATTGGACTGGCAAGCTTGTGAAATTAATCTTTCTGGGGATCCTCCAAAGTGTTTGCTTTCAGGTTCTTAAGTGTTTTCAAGCCTGTCACAAGGGTCACAGGTATCATGTGAGTTCTTGTTGTATTTTATAAGTCATGAAACAGATGCCCTAATTCTGCAGAAACGAGCAATTGTCTTTCAGCATCCCCAGTCCTGTGGTCACAGCCAGGTTCTTGCCGAGTCCTAGATCTGACAAGAATCAGGGCAACTCAATGGAATTAGAACATTCTGGTTCTGATGAGCCCACACATACATCACCGACGGCAGGAGCCCTGGGCTTCAATAATCCCTCAGCTTCTCATCTACCTTTGCTTCCTGAATCCTTTTTGATGAGCCTTCTAGAGGCACCAATGAGCAGTTCTATCAGGAAGCACGGAGGAGAGTTGCTAGCCTTTGGCTATGCACAGCCATCCTTGAGGTTGTCCCATGGTCCCCGGGTAGGATGAGGCATCCCTTCCTCTGTATTCCCTGACACATGGCTTAGACATCCGTGATGTGGTCTGCACGTAGCAGGCAAATCAGAATTCTCAGATGAGCACGTAGCAGCAACAGCAGGTCACATTAGCCGCAGGATTGGTTTGGATTGTCTGCAGTTGCTCACCAACCCTGGCGGGCTGACAGTCTCCCTCCAGTCCCTGTGTTTGCATTTCCCTGACCTTGCTAGCAAAGGCAGAATGAGAATTGAGACTTCCATCCAGGATTCTGATTCTCTCGTTTCTTAGGCTGCCTGCTCCTCCCCAGGTCCCCAGGCAAGCAGAGGCCCCAGACTGTAGCCTGCTGTCCCTGTGCTCTGAAGCCTCGAGCAAAAGAGAAAAACCCCTGAGATGGAGTGAGAGGAAACTGTGTCGGCTTTGTCCTCTCCCTCTCAGCCTTCCCTGACTTCTCCATCCCTTCTGTCTTCTTCCTGGGCTCACTCTTGTCCACATCACCATCCTTTTCTCTCCCCAGCTGGTCCTCTGGGGCCCTGGCCAAGTCCTGTCTAGGGAGCAATGCTCAAGGTGCAAGACTTGTGGTGGAACTCCCAAGGACCAGCTGGGCAAGGGCCACCCAAGTTGGGAATGTGTTCTCATCCATGACTGGGAATGATGCCATAGCATCGGGTAGGATATAGTTAATTTAATAAAAAGAATATTTCACCCAAAAGGTACAAGCTTCTATTTAGAAGATGAATAAGTCCTGGCAATGTAATGTGCTGCATGTGACTGTAATTTACAATACTGTATTGCGTATCTGAAAGTTGCTAAGGGATAGACCTTAAAAGTCCTCACCACAAGAAAAAAATTGTAACTCTATGTGATGATGCATGTTAACTAGATTTATGGTGGTGATCATTTCACAATATATACAAATAGCAAATCATTGTTATACACCTGAAACTAAAATCATGTTATATTCTTTTATGTCAACTATACCTCAATAAAGTAAATAAATAAATACAAATAAAAAGAGAACGGTTCAAACAAAAAAGCATATTCACTGAGCATCTGTCACACATGAAGTCCTGTGCTTGGTAGAGAGGAGAGAGAAATGAAGACTTGGTCTCGGCCTTCGAAGACCGCTCACTTTAGCAGGGGGAAGGCGGTGTTGGCTGGCAGTGCTACTGCCATGTGACAAGTGCAACCACAGAGGCAAGCATGAAACCCAGTGAGGGTAAATGAGCAAGTGGTTGCTCCCCCTTGCGGAAGGGTGGAGTGAAAGAAGGAGATCTTTGGAAAAGATGCTGGCAGGTTCTCCTAGGAGGATAAGTGGATGGAGAAGATGGTGTGTGTGTGTGTACCAATGTGAGCAAAGACACAGAGGTGTGTAGTGTGGAGAGGACAAAGAATGTGGGGGAGAGAGGATGGAGATGAAGCGAAACAGATGAGGCGTCTCCATCCTGGACCACCACCCTGAGGAATCCTGGGATTTAGCTGTTTAAGCAACGGACACATGTCATAGAGGTTATCCAATGAATGAAGGAACATGAATGAATGAACTTACCTGTGGCGTTTAGGCTGATCCTACATTAAAAATAAAATTGTAAATTTTTATACTGGAGAGATATATGCACAAACTTAATACGTTTAGGCTTGAATCCTTTCTGGAAAGAAAACTACCGTTTACCTCCTAGAAAATGGCAAAACCTAATGGGAGAAATAGTCGCAACATTGTTTCCTATTTAAAACTGCTTGGATATCTTGAATATTTTAATCATCCAGTTAGCTACACCTCAATTTTTCCTGATATGAACTTGACATAGCTTTAAATAGAGACACATTACAATGTTTTTTTAAATGTTTATACAGACTAAAAGGCAGAAGTAAATGGATTAAAAAGTAACTAATGGCTACTAGTCTTTGAAAAGATGTTACAAGTATCACATTATAGCTGCAACTTCACATTTTCCAAGTCTGCAATGTAGATGTTTCACACACGAAGGTTTCCCAAGGGCACACAAATCACTGGGCAGCATCCTTGCTCTTCCCTCCAGCATCATGGAGAAATCAACACCACAAACTGGATGTTGACAATAAAATTTAAATGAACTTTATAGCAGCCAAACCAGAGAGGGAAAAACAATGCTTATAATACAGCATTTCCCCAGGAATGTTCCACAGAACTCTAAACCTGACAAGTGTTTTGCAATGAAAAGTATTCCGTCTGTCAAATAATTTGGGGGAAATCTTCACTTTCCAGTGGAGCTGCCCAAGGAGAGCACTGAAGACTCAGAGCTACTTCGAAGGTGCATCAGGATTAACTGTATTTATCCCAAGATTTCCCAAATGTGCTTAACCACAGAATCTTTTTTTCTTTTAAAGCAACATGTTAAACTTCTCACAGAACTAATAGTTACTAAAACACATTTAATTAAATGCTGATGAAGCAGGAGGCATTGAATCAAGTCACTAGGAAAACAAAGCTTTTCCTGGCTATGAGTTCTGGGTGCATTTAGGGTGGTTCTATAAATAAGGTGGCATTGGATAATGTATTTAATAGCAATTTCATTAAAGAGAATGCAGAAATATTCTATGTGAGATATCGTTAAATCTATATATGACACATTTTTAAATCGTAGCTCAGTGGATGCAGTTTTAATAACAAAGTAGTATGAATCATATCTGTAGTTTGAACGTATACTGGCTTTTTTACTCAATCTGTCAGATAGAGAACAATATTTTTCCCAAACTGCAGTCTGATATGCTTCGCGTATGTGAGTCCACAGTCAAATGGATCTGCTGAGCTTCTGCTCTTTCACTTTGATTTAATGACACTTCGTTGAGTCAAAGGAGAAAGAGTTTATGAAAATATTTCCTTCTTACCATCTTTCATCAAAGTCCACTGGACTCCAGAGCATGCTGCTAGCCAAATACTTCTAAAACAGACAAGTTTCATGAGTTGTTTGTACTTGATTCAGATATATGACGATAGCATCTTCTTTGAAGTTCATATGCGGTTGACAACTAGGTGGAGAGGAGTTTGGCAGAGGCGGTTTCTGGATTCACCAATCCAAAAACATCTTCAAAAACGTTTTAGCTATTTCAGTGGACTCAAAATACTGCCAGCACTTTCTTTTTTCTTTTTCTAATTCTGCACCTGTTTTCTGACTCAGCCGCTCCATTTGGTTGAAGAGAATGTAGGGGAAACGGAACCATGCTTGGACACTCTGAGTTTTTAGCTCTGAAAATAGCTATTCCATGGCAGAGAGACCTCCTTCTCAAATTTCCCATGAGCAAGCATGAGACTCTGGCTTAGCATGGCTCACCACTGCACATGACCTTTGCAAAATGGCGTGCGCTTGAGATTCTGTTAATCTGTAATGTCCATACAGATGGGTATTGTTGAACCATCTTGGGACATATCCAGGTGTTGTTGATGGCATAGAGCAGAGATGCTGAAACTGCTCCCTTAGCTGGAGCTGAGCATGTGCCAGGCAAGTTGTTTTGGTACACGTGAGACAGTGAAGATTTTGTCCGGAAAATTAGGACTGTGTACTAGTCTAACCAAATAGCACAGAACATGGATAGTAAACGATTGTGGCCAGGGAGAGGTATAGTGTTCTATCGGCAAAATATCACCCATTCTCAAATTATCGATAACATGCAACAGTGGTAAATTAGGGATGGGAAATATTTGGAAATATGAAAATTCAGAGTAGGTCACAGAGGAGTTTCCCCATTTTCACCGCATCTACACACTTGGGTGGGGCTTGCTGGCGGATGTACAAATTCTATGAGGATTACTTGGAAGAATGAGTCAAGGATTCAGGCCTTTTATTTTTCAAAGATTGGCTTAAATTTCATTCCTTTTTTGCACAATCTACAAAAATTTGTTGAACACCTAGTTCATGCCATGCACTGGATCAGGCATGGGATATACAATTGATGAATGAAAGTTGGCCCTCACTTCCAGAGAGTTTATAAGATATTGGTCCCACAGAGTTTATAGGAAATGAGGTCAAGAAAGCTGACAATTATAGTCCAGGATGATATATTTCACTCTCTGGACAAGAATATGGACAGTTAAACTGAGGCCACTTCCAGCCATACTCAAGCCAGGGTTGTTTCCAAGAGGAAATGAAACCTAAGCTGGAAATGTGAAGCTATAAGGATGAGTAGAAGAAGACATGGAAAAAGATGGCCAGGAGTGTGGGCAGGGGAGTCAGGAGGAGAAGTCCCATCACAAAGACAGTGTCTGGAGGCCAGAGGGAGAACATGTCCCATTGGGGAAACTGCAACAATTCTGTGTGAAGGAGTAGGACCTTCAGGGAGAGAGTGGCTGCAGCAGCTGAAAGGATTCAAGCAGTGGAAGGGCGCTGCGAGCTAGTGAGCACCATGCACGCTGTGTGCCAGTTACAACCAGTGTTCCCTGTCATTGTTATGGGTTGAATTGCATCTCCTCTAGATCCAGATGTTGAATTCCTAACTCCCAGTACCTCAGCATGCAATCTTACTTACTTAGGGTCACTGCAGATGTAGTTACTTAAGACGAGGTCATTAGAGTGAGCCCTGACCCAATATGACTGGTGTCTTTATAAAAAGGGGAAATTTGACACATGGCATGCACACATACAGAGAGAATACCACATGAGGGTGAAAGCAGAGATCAGAGAGATGACACTACAAGTCAAGGAATGCCAAAGATTGCCAGAACATCACCGGAAGCTGGGTGAAAGACAGGGAACAGATTCCCCCGCACAACCTTCAGGATGAACCAACCCTACCAGCACTTTGATCTCAGACTTCCGGCCTCCAGAACTGTGAGAGAATAAATTTCTGTTTTTTAAGATACCCAGTGTGTGGTGTTTTGTTATGGTGGCCCCAGAAAACGAATATAACCATTAAAAACATCATTCTCACGCTTGCTCCTGTACTCTTTTTGTGTGTACCTAATGCCTGCTCTTCCCTAACCTGCCGGGAGACTTCTTCATCTCTAAGACCCAGCACAGAGTCTCTTCCTTGAAGTCCTCACCAGCCCTCCCAGTCAAGCCATAGTCTTCTGTGTTCCTAGTGGCCACTATACCCTCTGTCTAAAGCATATAATGGTCTATTGTGTCATTGCTCCTGTCTTAACCTCTGAAGCCAATCACCTTGGAGGGTAAGGGCTGCAACTTATTTTCTCTAGTCCTTCTCTTGATCTTAGAGGATGATGAAGCTTTGACACCAGGAAATGTGTGTTATATAAATCATCTGGAAATTCATGAGAGTTTTGTCTCTTTCTCTTCTCTAATGCATGAAGATCATCCCGTAGAGATTGTCACAGAACATGGAAGTTGTTCCTTTGTCCGAAGTCACTGGAGGGTCGTGCACTCCAGAGGATTCCCCATAACATTGTTATTTCAGCTGAGCTCAGGCGTTGCTGAAGAGCGAGTGGACGTGGATGCAGGTGCTCCTCTGGTTCGCTACCATCCTCTCACCGCTGCTCACTTCCAGTTTAATCACACATTTCCCTCAACTTTAATGAAATAAAATTAATAAAGGCATTTAAGGGTGGCATTTTCTGGTGGCAGTCTTATACTTGGCTAAAAGAATAATTCAGCTTTTAGGAAAGGGCGTGAACAAGGGTGACTTAGAAGCAAAATCAGTAGAGCCTGGTAAATTATTGGATACAGATTCCAGATGTGGTCAGATTCATCAGTGTTAAATTTCTGGGAAACGTAGAGAATAATGGCACCAAATACAAAAGATACCATGGCATGCACAGCTCTTCTGAATCCCTATCTAGCTTCCTACCTTGTTGGCCAGACACCCTTTACTCTTCAGTCACACAAGACCACGCAGACACTCTGGGCCCTTTCTTTCCACTGTGCTGCTCCCTCTGCTGAAAACCTCCTGCCCTTCTTGGCTGTCTGGGAAAGGCCTACTTCTCACACACTATGTCAAGCCTGTGCCCCCTCCTTTTGCTGGAGTTCCTGCTTGCTCCTTCTTCTTCATTGGAATCCCCTCCCCACTCCATGCCACCATACAGTGATGCACACCATGCTATACATGGACTGTTTACCCGTTTCTCCATCTCTCACTCGGAAGTTCTGAACTAATAGATATAAGACACAAACAGAAATGAAAAATACAAGCTTGTTGCAGGTGATGCTGGATTGGCAAAGCAAAAAGTTTTCCTAGCCCATTCCTCCTAGACAAAATGTATACAGCTGATCTCATGGAACTGCAGAATTCCTTTCCAGGGCTAGCCCACCTAGGGGTTTACCACATCAAGGAGGCAAGCTAGAGAGATCAACAGGTTCAGCTTGAAGTCAAACCAACCACAGATTCTGGGAAGATCTGACTTAATCATGAGATCAGCCATTCCTTGATCTTCTTCCACAAGAACCAGGCATTATGTAAGGGATAGAAGGGAGAAGCTTCCATTCTGGCAACTGGAGAGGGCAGAGTTCTTGTATTATAAGCAAGGGCAGAAGTGTGAGGGAGAAGGGGAAAAAATCCCTCCATAGTTGTCTGTTATTCTCTGCAACAGACTCCTGTGGCCACCTTCATAGAAATTACCACAATTTAAGGCGTTGGGCAAATTCACGCCCCACCCCGCTCTGCTTCTTCATGTCTGTAAATCTCAAGGAGGAGGGGCCAGAGTCATAGTGGTCTCAGTCCGTGGGTTTCAGGGACACGCACAGAAACCTCGAGGAAATGGGGAAAAGGGGAAGCAGTTTGGTGGGACTCAACCCAACCCCTGGAGCCAGCCCCAGCCGCTCTGTTCTTACTTGTGCTGTACACTGTCTTCCCATATGAGAATCCATTTGAAGACAATGTTCAGGTACTAAGCCTAATTTGCAAACATTCAGGTAGCTGTACACTGGTCAGTCAGTCTTCCAGATGTAACAGAAGCCTGATTCAAATTAGCCCTGCAGGAAAGGTGATGTCTTAGCGGGACACCAGCGTACTCAAAAAGCCAGAGGAGGAACCTCAGGAACTATGGCCTCTGGGGTCCCCGGGGTTTGTGGTCAGGCACCCAGAGGCATCTGCTTTCCTCTGGAGGGCACTTAAGGAGAAAGCGTTGGAGAAGATTTCCACCGATTCTGTGTGTGGCACATACCTAACATTGGAGCAGTCACCGTAGGGGCCTCCTGCCTGCTCTTGCAGCTGGGGGTCAGGGCGTGTGCTGCAGTGACTGGAAAGTATTGCAGGAGTGACTGACTTGTTGGCTACCTGTACAGGTGGACCTTTCTAGAAAGAGGCTTCAAAGGGGCGGGGCCATAGTATCTCTGAAAAGAAGAAGCATATGATGATCCTTCATTTCTCCAACAAACATTGAATGAATTCCAATATGAATCAGATGCTTGGAATCAATTCTGAACTTTTTTTGTTCACGGGTGACTAAGCAATGCTACAACTTAATTTCTCCCTATCAGGTCCCCATTTTCTGGTTTTTCTATTTAGTTAAGTGTTGGCCTGAGTCTGGCTCCACGTTCCACACCTTCCTCTCAGAAGACCCCGGATCAAGAGGTTGGTGTTAGCTTTCCACGGCTGGCTGCTGTAACAAACTACTACAATCTTGTTTACTTAAAACAACTCCCCTTCATTACAGCAAGTTTCCATGAGTCAGACATCTGGACACAGCATGGTTCACCACTTCTGTGTTTAGGGTCTCACAAAGGCAAAATCAGGGTGTTGGCTGGGTCATATTTCTTTCTCAAGGCTCTGACAAGAATCTGTTTCCACGCTCACTCAGGTAGTTGCTGAATTCAACCCCCTGTGGCTGCAGGACTTGGGTCCCATTTCCTTGCTGGCTGCCAGCTGGGAGCCTCTTTATGCTCCTTGCTATTTGCATTCCTCATCACAGGGCCCCTTCCAGCTCCAACTGGTGACAGCAGGTAGAGTCATTCTCAAGGTTCAGAACTCTCTCACTTTTCCTTCTGCCATGTTGGTTGGCCTCCAGACAGAGAAAGGTCTCAGATTTTAAGAGCAGAGGTGATTGGACCCATCTGGATAATTCAGGATACTCTCCCTATTTTAAGGTTTGTAGCCTTAGTTCCATCTGCAAAGTCCCTTTTTGCTTGCAATGTAATGTATTACTCAGGATTCTCCAGGAAACAGAATATGTAGATGGATGGATGGATAAATAGATAGATAGATAGATAGATAGATAGATAGATAGATAGATAGATAGATAGATAGATAAGTAGATGATAGTAAATGATAGATTATAGATAGATTGATGGATGATAGGTAGATAAAAGAAAGAGACAGAGAGAGGGAGAGAGATTTATTTTAAGGACTTGGCTCACATGATTATGGAGGCTTGGCAAGCCCAAGTCTGCAGGGTGGACTGGCAGGCTGGAGATGAGGGAAGAGTCAGCGTTGCAGTCCTAGTCCAAAGGCCGTCTGCGGCAGAATTTCCTCTTGCTCAAGAATGATAGTTTCAGTTCTATTCAAGCCTTCAGCTGATTAGATGAGATCCACCTACATTATGGAGGGTAATCTGCTTTACTCAGAGTCCACCAACTTAAATGGTAATCTCATCCAAAAAATACCTTCAGAGAAAACTCCAGAATAATGTCTGAGCAAATATCTAGGCACCATGGGCCAAACAAGTTGATACATAATTAGCCATCACATATAACATATTTACACATCCTGGGACCAGGGTGTGGACATCTTTGGGAGGCTGTTGTGCCTACCACGAGGTCAGACACGAATTGTATTTTGCCCAGTGCTCACAGAGGTAGCACTTGGGACTTAGAATAACCCAGCTCCATGAGACTATACACAGCTCACGGTTTAGTTGTATTGTTTTATTCTGACCATTATGCTGGTCAGGACTTTCCAAAGATGGAAGGATTGCCTCAAAGCAAGTAAGTCCTTGGCCCCCCAGGGCTGCAGCTTCCTGTCACCTTTTCACATCTTGAGGGAATCATGAGATACGGAAGTGACAGGGTCTCTGGAAAGAGGAGATACGGTCCCTCTGAGGCCATATTGCATGGCCCCAGCAAGACAAAGTGAGTGGGATGGGAGGGGACAAGCTGAGTGGTCCCCAAAGTGGGGGTCCTTTAGCCACACCTCTTGCTACCTCTGCTCCTGGGGGGCTCAAGGCCTCCCGGGCTCATCCTCTCTCTGCAGACGTGCCTGGGCCTGCTCTGTGGACACTGGCCCCAGGCCCCTGACCCAGCAGCTGCATCTTGAGGACCTGGGGCTGCACATCTTTCCTAAGACCCTTATTCTTAAAATAGGTGCAAGAAAGCTGCCCAGTCAAAGGGCCCTTACCGCTGGAGGCACAGCCATCCACTGGGACCACCCATTGTTCTTGAATCATTTCTCTACAGTCTCCCCTTTATTACTTTTCTCCCTTAATGTGAAAACTACTTTTAGGAATTTATTTTTTTAAAACATACACTTAAATGATTTTACCTTAGGGGCATACTTATCAAAGCCGTCTGAAGTGTTCCTAAGCACTAAATTGTGAGTTTTTACTCACCTGGCAAGTTCTGCTGCTGTGAAAGCCATGCTGGCCCTCAGACATCCCCACTAGACACAGCTCACGGCACCCCTCCCCACCTCCCCTCTCACCAGTACCCTTTTCAGCTCAGACAGCTAGTTAACCCTCGTTCCTCTCAAGGACAGTTGTCATCCCAAATAGCAGAACCAGGTGTGGTTTAAATTAACTTAGTTTGATTCATAGGACTCCCAGCGACATGGTAAACTGGGCCCCATCCCACTCCAAACGTGTGACAAAGCTGGAAGCAACATAAAATGACTCATACACAGCCAGGCCAGAAATAAAGAGAGGGGCTTCCCAGCCAGTAGAAATTAAGGAGAAACATCCAAACCTGAGGGATGAGGCCTGGAGCAACAGGAGTGAAGCACAGAGGGAACCTGGAGTTGAGTACCCACCCGGGACAGAGGACATCAGGGGCCACCCAGAACTGAGATCCCCAAAAGTAAGAAAGGCTGCCCCTCGTGAAAAAGAGAGAAGAGAAAACTCCATCTGCCAGCCTGCAGGGCTTAGACTGGAAAATGGGGGAGGAAACAGTCAGCCTGAGAGCTAAGACCCCAGGCACAGCCATACACATGTGGGTCCAAATTTACGCTCCCTGAATGATGCAGGCTGCAACACGAAGCAGTTGTCATCATAGCTGGTCTCAGAGACGTGGAAATCATGGGTGTAGGCAGAAGCAACTGGAAATTTTTCCTACGGACACTTCACAAATGAGAGTGTTCAAAATTCTCACCAAAACACAATTTCTTGGAACTCTACCCAGAAATAATCCACAATGAGAGAGAGTAAAGTATAGATAACCAATAATAATTATAGTAATATATACTAACACATATCATGACAGCTGCTAATAATTCTCATAATAGAAAAGTCTGAGAAGGTGTTCGCAATAATTATAGAGACTTCAATGATAGAATAGAAAACATAAAACTGAAAAACTAAATACAAGCCTATGGGAAATAAACTTTTGGATTTAAAACTAACAAAATTCTTAGAAATCTAGAAATTAAAAAAAGTTATTCATTGAGGAAAAAAATCAATGCAGTTCAGGGGAAAGATTCAAAATTGAGATAAAATTGGGGAATAGTCAGCAGAGAGCTGGCTTAAAGCCCATCGCCTCCATGGAGTCACCAAGAGAGTGAGGTACTGAGCCTGGATCCCTGCAGTAGTTCACAGGGCAGAGACCAGGTGGAGCCACCACAGGAGACCACCCGCAGAGCCAGTGAGGCAGGAAGACAGCCAGGGGGTGGGCAGTCTGCAGTCCCAACGAAGGAGGTCCATGGTGGGGGCACAACCAAGTTTCCATGCCTTTCTTCTGGAATTCGTACTAGATATTTCACTAGCCCTTATTCTATCTTGCATGACTTGAGGTCTTTCATATTTTCCTTTGTCCTCACTCTTATACTGAATTTTCAATAATTTCCTCAGAGTTACCTTTCAGATCATCAATTCATTGTCCAGACTGGTAGTTAATTTTTGATTTTTTCCTCACTTCTTCCTCACTTTAATCTCTGTACTTTTCACATCGCTTAACTGACAGACCATGGAATTTCCCACCACCAATAAAATGTGAGCTCCGCGAAGGCAAGCATATTTACCTGTCAGTCACTCCCTGACCATCAGCATCTAGAACAGCACCTCACGCATAGTGAGGGATAAACAAACATTTGTTGAATGAATAAAAGAACGAGAGCAAGTGCCTACAAGACAACGCTGAGCGTTTTTAGAAGTGATTGAAGACGTGAGTCTGGAGAGTAACGGGCACAAAAGAAAACTAAACAAATGCACATCTTCACGTCCGAGTGAGACTGCAGGATGTGAAGAAGGCAATCTTCAAAGGAAGTGGATAGACAGCAATTAGAACAGCAGAATTTACACGAGCAATGTGATGGACCAGAAGACACTGGTAAATATCTTCAAAGTGTTGAAGAGAAACAAATTTACTCAGAATACTATACTAGTTAAGCTGTAGTTCAAGATTAGTGGTGATATAAATAATTGTCATGAAATTAAAGACGGAGAGATTTCCTTTAAAAGAACTCCAAAAGGATGTTCTTCAATAAGAAAGCTGAAAACAAAAGGAAGAAGTTAAATGAAAGACAAATGGTACTTTAACAATTTGGATAGCGTATCGGTTAGTCAAATTAAATAAAAATACACAGCAAGTAAACATGTGTTAGTAATGGATGTTCTTGCAAACAAGTTGGAATATTTTTATCAGAAAAATGATGGGAGATAGGTATGTCCAGGCAGTGGTTTAAATTATGCTAAAGACTTTTATATTATTTAGTAGAAGCTAGAGATATTGAGTAAGTTTAAGTATTAAGCCATTTATACATACTAAAATATTAAGGTAACTACCTAGAAAATATAATGCCAAACTAGGTCAAAAATATGAATAAAGAAAACTTGGTCTATCAATCAAAGTCAAAAAAGGGGAAAAAATATAACGTAAGAAAGTATGGCAAAAATAAAACCAAACTTAGAACGTAAAAATAAGGCCAAACAATCAAATTTAGACTAAATGTTAATAGACTCAGTTTGACTTCTAAATTTCTAGGGATCTCAGCTTGAATTTAAAAATCCTATCATGAATATTAAAATGTTCACCCATATGGTTGACAACTAAACATATGAAAAAGTTATATCAGTCAACACCAGCCAGAAAAATAGGATGCAGTGATGGTGATAAATGTTAATAACATAGTAAGAAAAAAGAATCATGGATTCAAAGGGGCGAATAACCAGGAAAATATAATAACCCTGAAACTGCCTGTAACTAAGAAAAGAAGCTCCAGATAGAAAAAACAAAACCAGGGGCTGGCCGGGTGGCACAGCGGTTAAGTGTGCACATTCCGCTTCCGCAGCCTGGGGTTCGCCGGTTTGGATCCCGGGTGCAGACCTATGCACCACTTGTCAAGCCATGCTGTGGCAGGCGTCCTGCATATAAAGTAGAGGAAGATGGGCATGGATGTTAGCTTGGGGCCAGTCTTCCACAGCAAAAAGAGGAGTATTGGCAGCTCAGGGTTAATGTTCCTAAAAAAAAAAAGAAAGAAAAGTGAGAAAGGAAAAGCAAAACCTAACACAAAAAAGCTAAACTGTCCAATACACAATAGAATACCTTTACTAATTTCAAATAAAAGTAAAAATTCTTGATTTAATGAATAATCAACAGTTGGAAAAAACATGATACATTTAGAAAAGCTGACAACATATGTGTCCACAGAACAGGTTTGATCAAACTCATACAGATAATAATGAAATAAAGTGAGAAACTAACAAAGATAGACATCACAAAAAACTATAGAGTAAGAAAAATTGGGGCCAGTATGGGACATTTAGATCTGATGGACAATAAGAACATCGAATACTGAATCCGGGGCAAACTGCTAAAGCAGAAATAAGGTGGAAACTGATAGCTTCCATTCCTGTATTTGAAAAGCTTGAAATGTAACACACTAGCAATTTTAATCGACTATTTCAAGACTTGCAGCTGAGTAAGCACAAATAAACTATCTAAATTTAAAGAAAATGAAATGGACAAGATAGTAAGCAATGAAGAAAGAGAGAATGTCATCAAGACTACTGGAAAGACTTAAGAGATAAAACAAGTTAGAAATACAGAATTGGAAAAGTACTATGACTATGGAAAAACAAGATTTTTTAAGTACAAAAAATACTATAAATAGCTTATACTAATGAATTTAAAAAATAAATGAACAATTTATTAGAAAAGTTATTTTATAGAATGAAAAGTGACTCAGAAAGAACAGAAAACTGTAAAGGTCTTATAATCAATAAATATTGAATCTTCAGTCAAAATAGATAGACACTAACTCATTGCAGACTCTCATGAAGAAATCAAGATTTCTACGGAGCCAGATACGGAGACAGGAAAGTTTATTTCTAGGAACTCAAAACTTTATTTTATACCAAGCGTTCTAGGGCATAGAAAATAAGGAAAACCTTCACATCCATTTTGTGATTGTATAACACTGATATTGCCAACAAGGAAATAACTTACAATCATCCTAAATAAATATTAGTTTGTCTGATCTCTCAATTTATGTGAAACCAATCAATTATGATCAGCTAGGTTTGACATTTATAAACGGTTAAACATTTATAAATTTACTAGTATCATTCACCATTAACAGATGGAAGGAGAGTAACCATGACTATCTCAATTGAAGCGGAAGAGCTGTTTGGTGAAATCCCATGCTTATTCTAGTCAAAGAGGAGGAGGGGATTTCTATGTCATCTGCAGAAACCTCGCAAACTTCGTACATAATCATGACCTGCTAGATGCATTCCTTTTAAAGTCAGGAAGGAGATATGGATCCTGCTGCCATAAGTCTGCTTACATCATACAGGATGTCTTACAGGCTAAATTAAGACAAGAAAAGCAATGAGAAGTGTAGGGTTAGGATAGAAATTGTCACTATTTTTCAACAACATGAGTATCTACATAGAAAATCCAAGGGAATCCACCAACAGCCCATCACATCTGGGAAGAATGTTCAGTAAGCTTCCTGGCTATCAAATCAACAGAAAAAGTCAATAGCATTTCCTTACACCAGCAAACAACCAATAATTTGAGAGATGTCTTCATTTATCCAGTTTGTCATCTTGGTGTTCATTTCATCTGCCCCAGCTTTGTGCCAACTATGGTGGTGTTTATTTGTGGATTTTGAAAAAATTTCTGTAGCTTGATTTTTAATTTCCAAGAGCTCTTATTTTATTTTTATTTTTCTCTTCTACTCTGATCATTCATTTCCTGAATACTCACTGAGAGTTAAGGTGATAGGGGACGTGAATTCCTGTTTGCAGTCAAGCTAGGGGGAAAAGATAGGTCCATGTCCTGAATAATTTCAATTTGCTTTTTTCAGCTCCAGTCTCCTCTGCCCTCAGTTTTGTGCCTGAGAAGGTCGACCTGGACAACCTCTCAGAGTTCTCCACCCTCCATCCTCCAAGGAGACTAAAAAAGCCACACAGCATAACTAAGTGAAATCCAACAGAGATTAGTGCCACAAGGCAAGAAGTGAGAAAAGTGGTGGATCTTACCACTTCCTCCAGTAACTTGTTTTCCTATAGTGAAAGCTAGAGGAGTCACAGAGAATGGGATAAACTCAGATTCACTGATGGGGTGATGCTGGAGGAGTCATGGAGAATGGGATAAACTCAGATTCACTGAGGGACTACTGCTGGAGGAGTCATGGAGAATGACAGTAAGTCAGGACAAATCCATGAGGTGGCGAGGCAATCTCATGCACAATACAAAATGGGGATTTTACTGAACCCGGCCCCTGGCATCAGAGAGACACCTTGACAGATGTTAAATTAGTGAATTCTCTCTCCCCACTTCTAGGGCTCCCCTTAGTAAGAGAAATCCGAGCTAACTTGTGGGGCAGGACCCAAAGGAAGATTGCCTCAGGGCTCTGTCAATTCTCCACTTTCTATCATAGTACACAGTGGGGGGTTCTTGATGGACTCTCAGACCGTCACGCTCTTCTTTTACGTGGATGATGTCAGGCTAGTTGAACCTGATGAGCAGAGGTAGCACCACCCAAAGGTCTTAATGCATATGTGGGCATAGGGTGGGAGATAAACGTTGCCAAATGTTAGGATTGCCATGATGGCTCAGTTTTTGTGGGCCAGTGGTCTGGGTCACGTCAGCATTTGTTTCAGAGTGAGTGGCTATTATGGATTGTGTCCCCCTGGAAGAGGCTCTGAGATGGAGATTCACATACAGGCAAGTCAATGTGATGTGGTCCTGGGATCAACATGCGTTGAGAAAGGAAGGAAAAGAGGATCAGGCAGAGGAAGACTTTGGGTGTGCTTCAGAAACCCACAGGGAGGTCTGAAGCTGGTGTGGACTTGAGCTGTCATAAACTGGGGCAAGGAGATCTGGTCTTTTGCACTCTGTATTAACCAGGTGTTGCAAACAGTTGGGAAGTGAGTGTGACCCTAGGGATGGGTGTCCTCAGCTGAGGCCAGTTCTGGAGACAGCGGACAGCTGAGAGCTATCTGCTGATAGCCTTCCCAGCTTAGTGGATTTCTTTGGACTTTGGTGGCAACAAATGTCACATTTTGGCACTTTTGCCCATTTACTAAGAAGCCTGTAAGACTGTCAGTTTTAAACAAGGCCATGGACCTAGAAAGGGCTCTGTTTCAGGTGCAGGCAAGCACCCTAACCCTCGGGCCTTCTGACCCAACAAAGCCACAAGAAAGGTTTGTGGAAAACCAGATGCCCTCTGGGGCCTTCAGAAATCCTCATCAGGAGGACTGCAGTGTGGACTTTGAGGTTTGGGTGAGGGGCCATGCAGATCCTGGCTTGGTACTGAACCTGGAATAGGTTGAACACTTCGTTATGGACACTAAGTGACCATGTTGCCCTAACGTCACATTATGAACTAGGTGTTATCTGATCCACCAAACCGTAAAATTGTATATGCACTGAAACATCACGTGATAAAAATGAGATGGGGCCTTACAGGTCCAGAAGGCCCACGTAAACTCAAAGAGCAGGTGGCTCAGATGTCCACGGCACCTGCCCCTGTTGCTTCTCTTCTTCCCCCCAAGCCTATACATGTGACCCAACGAGGAATGTCCTGTGACCAGATCATGGAAGAAGAAAAAGACAGGACCGGCCCACAGACAAATCCTCATGGTGCAGAAGCACCAGCTCACAGAGGATGGCCGCTGCCTCAGCCTCACACAGTGGCTCTGGAGACAGGGAAGGGAAAGCCTCCGAATGGGCTGAGCATTAGGGTCCAGGCCCCATGGAAGGAGAAAAGGACAAGCTATGGATCTACAGTGATTCCTAGGTAAGGGCTTACCTTTCTCAATGGTTTGCTTTATTTCTCACTCTATATTATATGAACATACTGGTTGTGCCTACAATTTAGGGTTTCAGCTGGAAAGACCAAACTGCATCTTCCTGAAGCAGTTAATGAGATTTCATATATTCCCTGTGTTGAAGGCAACAGGAACAGACTGATTTTTGCCCCGCCAAAATTACTTTCTACTCTCCCCAATCTGCTCTCTGCAGGAGAACACTAACCCGTGTGAATCACATCAAGGGGCCCGTATGCCCTTTGGCTTCTAGCTGGGCTTGGCCAATACCCACAGGACATGGGAAGGAGAAGCGAGAGTGGATCTGGGTTTTTAAATCTCTACTTTCTTCCTGCAAAGGCACCTCCAGCCAGCTGTGTCTTCAGCAAAGATCACTGTACTGGGAAACCCTCTCTCCGAGGTCCATCCACTGCTTCTTCCCTGAGCCTCTGCTCCAGGGGTGGAAATGGCTCTGCTGCTACTAAGGTTCTGAATACTGCACTATCCCTGTGGTTCTTTTACCCACATCCCCTGGTAACTACTTCCTTTGTTGATCACCAACCTTGAATTATTTTATTTTCAGTGTCCTTTCTCTTGCCTACAGGGACTCTGACTAATACAGTTCTCAAACCACACTAGTGCGTAAAGAAGACATTGCCCTCAGTGAGAGACAGTTAAAGTTCCAGGGGCATTCAGAGAAAAGAGCGAGAACTTCAGGAGGGGGAGACTGAAGTCCTCGTGAGAGAGCTGGTCTCTGAAGAAGGAGTGGGATTGATCCCTGTAGAGAAGCGTTAGTGTGCTCCACACAGAAAGAACTGTGTCAGCAGAAAGAGATGGGCATGTGTGGGCCACGTGCTGGTGACAATGGGGACGGATGATTGACTATGATATGTGGTCAGTGAGAGTAGGGCAAGAAAAACACAAGTAGATGTGTGGATACGTAGGGAATTGATTACTTAGACACTGGGCAGTAACGGAAGGCTGTGAAGATGTGGGGAGACTAAGCAATGCCCCCAGGTCCCAACCAGGGAGCAGTGAGGTGAACACACACCCAGAGAAAGACTACCATTCAAGGGAAGTCCGAGGAGGACAGACAATGTGAGTCAGACCTAGGGCACCGACGGTGTGAATGGGGAGGAACAGACGTCTGCGATTTCCATGAGTCAAAGGAACTGAGATGCTAAGAAGTAGCAACACAAGATGGAAGTTCCTGGCCAATCTCATGATCTGCTGGGGACTCATGATGGAGTAGTGGCAGGTCTTCTCAACCAGCCTTCATTCCATCTACCCCAGGATTAAGTTACATTTGCTGAAGTGACCTGTGTGCAATTGTGGAGAAAACAGTTACAAACTACAATTTGTCCTTTCCTTCAACTCCCAACAACATTAGGCAGAGCCCAGGAGAATTGCAGTAAGGAGAACAGAATGACTAATGGAAATACATCTGGAGGACCCCAGGGAGCGAATGAGGCGGCACCTGGGTGGGGCACGGAGGAGATGGAAGGAACTTTGAAGTCAAATGAGATAATGTGCTCAGGAGAAAGTAAGTCATCCTGGGGAACCCAGATGATATGATCTTTCTTCAGTTGATGGAGCTCAGATAAGCAAGGCTTTATTCCCCCAGCAAATGTGTAAAGTTAACTTAAGCTCACTAATGATGCTCACTTCCATCTGGGGCTACTGTCTTTCTATTGTAACACTTTGGCCCTGTCCTTCTTTTCTAGGCAAACACATGTGACCCCAGGTTGTCCCTATGGCCTCAAATGCATTCTATCCATGTTGTCAAGTTAATCAGTGGCAGGTACTTTCAAAGTATACGCATGCTTCTCTCTTGTAAAAGGTGTTGTTTTTGGAGTCTGAAATTTGAGACCCAGAAATATTGAAAAATAGAAGTAGGAAGCTAGCACAAGACTGGGCGGCAGGGAGGGACTACTCAAAGGAAAATAATAAAGGTAATATCAAGCTTATCAAATTTGAAGTAATATTTATGGGCTGATAAATTCATTACATATGTACCTGCAACTGATAACGTTAGTATCTTGGAAACTGAGATGGGAGAGGGCTGATATTGGCAACTGTAACTTTCTGTAACTTTCAACTTGGAATGATAGGCATTGGGCCGCGTGGTTCTACCACTAATTAGCAGTGTGGCCTGTACAAGCCCCTCTACCTCCCACCTGCAGAGGCTTCCCTTCTGCAGAGAGGAAACCAGGGTTTGGACCAGATAACGTCTAAGGTCTCACGGGCACTTGCTGGGACACAGAATATTCACATTCAGTGTGCCGGTTTACCAACCTCATGGCTACCATTATGTTTACAGGACAGTAATGATCATTCCCACTTTGAAGATAGGGAAACTGGGGCTCAAAGAGCTAGAATGAATTTCCCAAAGTCACAAAGACATGAGCTTCTCATTACATTTCCTCACTGTTCTCTTCTCTACCCGAAACACTCCTCCAAGCCTTGGGAGGAGAGAATCCTGCAGCATGGCACACTTAGGAGTCTGTGGGTTAACGCTTGCATTAACGGGCAAGAGAAATCGGTGTCCTTCACCAGCATGGGGGACCTTGAAGCAGCTCCATGTGCAACTCAGAAGCCCCAAGTCAGCTATCAGTGGCCTCTCAGGAAGTCATAGTTTCCCCTGCAGCCAGGAAACTGTTCTCTCTGTCCCAAGGGACAACTGTAGTTTTGTCCTCCAGACAGGATTGCACAAGGCATCACTGGGATGAAAGATATCAGGCAGAACTGAGGGTGGGGCATCACATGAAAAAGGAGGGCTCAAGCCAGAAATTACTGAGGGTGAATCTTTAGACCTCTATTTCCCATCCAGTTCCCAGGACACTGGGAGAACCTGACCTTTCTAAGCAGGAAATTAGCCGGCACTTCTCTGTGAAATCTTACCGACTGAAGAGAAAAAGCTTGCAAAGTTGCTTTGGGAAATAACCAGTGAAATGGCCCATCCAGGACACCGCAGAGTGAAGGTTCAAACACACCAGGTCACCCATGCACTCTGCATGCCAATCATCTTTCTAACGACCATTTCAAATGTGAATTTAGCCACATTAAAATTACTTAACATGAAAGATGGAAACAAAAGCAAATGTACAGAAAAAAAGCAATGCAGAGAAAACCACAACTACACAGGAGTGAGAAAACCTGAAACCCAGATCATTAATGTCCTCTGATAGATTAGAAAATATCATGTATGTAACAAAAAAGTTGCTTAATTTTTATTTTCTGTTTTTTTTTTTAAAGAACACTCAGTGAGCAAAAGAAAGAGTCAATTGAGATTTTAAAAAAATAGCAGGAAGACAAAATGGAAGATAGTTTTAGAAAGTACAGCAAAAGAAAAAAATAGAGAAGTAAAGAACTAGGATTTAAAAAAGGGAAACAGGCAGAGGGAGAGGGCATCTTTGGTAATTCTGGAATGCAGATGGGGATAAGAGTGCCCTGGTGAGACATTAGTACACGTAGAGACATGCGTGGCCTTGATTCATATTGTGGGTATCTGTGACACAGAGATTCTCAGAGTTCTTTCCTCCAAATGAGGCAACATTTACACCAAGGAGACAGTGGCCCAAAGGTTTATAAAAATGTACAGATGGGGCCCTTGTTGCTCAGGGCATCCAGTGTTGTAACGAGTGTCTGGAGTATAGCCAATTGTGCTGCCTCTTGAGTTGGCCCTTCATAGGGACATCCCAGATTATGGATGAGAAACAGCAATGCTCCAGTGAGCTCTGTGGATGGTAGGATGGGGTGACACTACCCATAAACTGTGCAGAATCCCATTACTCAGTTGGCTCTGTTGATCCCAAGAATCTCCCCAAGTCACCACCCTGTCTGGGAGAGGAGTGACCACCTCCACCACTATCTGCAATGGACTGAGGACGGGGAGACCAACCCCCCTACGGCAGGGGGAACATGCCAGAGGGCCCAAGTTTGGCTCTATCCCATATTAAGGAGGCCTCAGTAGCTGTGCTGAACTTGAGGAGTGTTGCTTCCATGACCCAAAACATAATGGGCAAGTGGGCGTGGAGGATCCCAGGCTCAAGACTAGTGCCACCTGATGGCGTATAGCACAGGGCTGAGGAGGGCAGCTTCCTGCACCAGAAGCCCATGGACAACTTACAGCCTCACAAGTGGTCCAGAGACCCTGAGGCCAGAGATGAGGTTGTGTAGGCCTTACAGTGAAGGAGTTTCCCCAGATACTAATGGGAGTGCCTGTTGCATTGCAATCTGGACAAAATCTGGGGCCCTTTTTCTCGAGGGGACCCCATTCAAGGTAGGCTAGTTTGCAAATAGCAACATAAATAGGCTTAAGTAAGATTTGTATGAGAGGAAGATTTTGGCGCCAGAATCCAAGAAGATCTAAAAGATGTTGGCCTTGTATTTACAGTGAGTGCTGAGAGAGTCAATAGCTGTTTCTTGACAGTATCAGGGATGGAGCAGCCCTTAGTTTATTGAGTAATTTTCAGGCATTTACGAGACGTGTTGGGCTTTGCACTGTGTGTGGGGCAACAGTCCATCCTCTTTTTGCAGGATCCTTTGTGAGTCTTTGTATGTCCTTAATAAGTGTGTCAAACAAATCCTTTTGGAAGAGGATGTCATCAATGTAATGCCAAACTGTGCCCCTGGAGAGAGGTGGATGGAATTAAGATCTTGCCTGTAAAGACCGTGTTCAATGGCAAGGCTGCTGAGGTACCACATGGGTGGATGGTGAGGGTGGGTTGTGTCCCTGTGGATGTGAAAACAAACTGCAGCTGAGAGGCTGTTGGGAGAAACACAGAAGAGAACATAGTACCAAATCTATAATAGCCAAACAGTTACCAGTTGCTTATCAGATGGAGTCAGTACCTTCAATAATGTTGGATATTGGGTGTGGGGACCTTAATGAGTGGGATCACAGAATTAAGGTTTTGGTCATCCTCTCTGAGGTACCATTCGCTCTTTCCAGGTTTAAGAACAGGACAAATTGGGCTGCCAAATGGAGAAGCAGTGGGGATAATCGCCCCTTCACTCACTTCAGGCTCTGTTCTGCCTTACATGGGACCATGTTAAATATCTTAACTGTGTTGAGGGCAGGGGGAGGCAGTCAGTGGGATCCCGTTTTGCCAAGCCAGTTTGGAAGTGCACAGACTTCATTTTAATTTGTCGGTCACTAGGTCAGAGTGTCCATGCCTGCTATGGGATATTTTAGGGCAATGGGTGCTCAGGTCATGGGTCATAACTGCTAGCTAAGGTGAGGCATTCCTTTTGTCCTATACAGTGTATTCAGTAATTCCTATTAAAGCATAGGAGGTACTGGGTGTACATTTAGTGGGATCTTCAGGTGTAGCTACAATTTGACTCTCCTTGTTGATGAAGTCCATGCAGGTCTGCCAGTTGGTGCATTTCAGCAGGTTGAGGAGGTGAAAAAGTCAATCAGGCCCTTTTGTCTTTTTCCTTGTATGAATTCTTCTATTAAATTTTGCGTGTTCCATTGTGTCAAAATGGAGACCTCTAGGGGCCGGCCCGGTGGCGCAGCGGTTAAGTTCGCACGTTCCGCTTCTCAGCGGCAGGGGGTTCACCAGTTTGGATCCCGGGTGTGGACATGGCACCGCTTGGCACGCCATGCTGTGGTAGGCATCCCACATATAAAGTAGAGGAAGATGGGCACGATGTTAGCTCAGGGCCAGGCTTCCTCAGCAAAAAGAGGAGGATTGGCAGTAGTTAGCTCAGGGCTAATCTTCCTCAAAAAAAAAAAAAAAATGGAGACCTTTGTTTCAGCAATTTTCTGTTTGTTTCCTCTCTCTTTATCCAGATCTTTCTTTCTTCCTTTCTGTCCTTTCTTGTCCCTGGATGTACTTCAGAGTAGAAGGGCATCCTCTCTACCTGCTCATATTTCTAAGTTCCTTCCTGCAGAGAGAGGTGGCAGCACCTCAGGGTTAGGAGCCTCTCCCACAGCAATGGCTGCTTGATAAGGTTTAAGGACCCTGAGCCTAAGGGTTTGGCTGAACCCTTTGCTGTGCCACAGGGGTGCCATGGGTTTGCATTGTAACCCTAAGGGTCAGGATCTCTGTTGTGACAGAGGCACAGGCAACATCAGAAAGATTTAGGGGTCTGTTGTTAGCAGTGCAGACCTCAATCTGCCACCTAATTGCTATGATTTGTTTTCCTCTCTCCCTATCTCTGTACAAATCCCCTCAGAATATTTTGGATTTAGCCATGTAAAATTGTGGCTTTCTATTTCTATCTCTGTCCCATCACCTATAGTCCAGACCTTCTGGGTGACAGCCAGTGGCCACCTCGCCCTCCAGGACTGCCAGTCGATCTCCTCCGAGATGAGGGTCACATTCACTGAGGTCATTGTGTCCATGGCTCAAATGGTCCATCAAGCTGTGGTGACAGGATCGATCCTCTGCAGTGCTGGTAGTGTCAGTACTAAGCCAAGTCCAGGGGCAGTGGCTAGGGGGTTTGCATTTGGAAAGTAGTTGAGTTACCCTCCAGTATTTTGGGAGGCGCTTGCACAAAATGCTCCTTCCCCTTTCCCTTTCCCATGTGTACCTGTGCCACAGGCTGCATGGGTGTGCCCCTTGATGCTATTACAGATGACAAAGGCAGCAGCAGCACAGAAGATGGCCAAGGTCACTGTCCCTGCCTGCACATCAGCAACTCTGGTTAGGCAGCTAGGGTTATATGCTGAAGTTTCCCTGGGGTGTTTTCCTTTTCTGCAAATCTCACAAAGTGCTGACCGTGGGCCCTTCCTGGGAATGCATAGTAACAAAGTCTGTACAGCTGCGCCAAGCATCCAGTGATGGTCATCAGGCCAGATGCAGTGACCAAGAGCTCTAACTTGACCCTTGGTGAGTGGAACTCCAACACTGACTGGTTAGGGTGTTGTGTTGTCATCACTTCTGCAGGCAGAGCCTAGGAGACCATCTGCCACACATATGCCAAGCCTGAGGGCACATGACACAGCAGTATGGTCAATTAACACCAATGCTCCTTTGGGGGATGAGAGAATTTTAGGATGGTAAGCGATGGCAACACCCAACACAGACAACACAGTGCTAGGCAGGTGAAAGCACAAGCCCACCAGCAATAGGCCGTTCCATCCAGGTAGCCTTTGCAATATCAAGGAAGCAGTTAGTTATAGTTGTTAATTAAAGCTGACCAGGTGTCCTCAGGTGTGGTTGGGACATCCTGTTTTTGACATCGTTTCCCCCCCTCAAGTAATTTTATTGGGATTATAACGGTTTATAACATTGTGTAATTTCAGGTGTACATTATTGTTTATCAGTTTCTGAACACACTTCATTATGCTCACCCCCAGGAGTCCACTTTTTATAATTGCCCCTTTCCAACCATTGGTGAGGGAAGGATCCCACCCTAGGATAATGAACTGTGCCTAGTCCATGTGATAAGGAGAGCTTCTGGCTGGGGGACTTAATCCAAGGGAGGAAGAATGGGAAGGGGAATTTATAGTTAGGCCATTCAAGGTCCTTCCAGTTTCACCAGATTTCAAGACACTCCAATACTGGGTCTTAGTTCTTGGGCTTACACTACACCAGAACAATAAATAACACCCACTGAAGTACACTATCAAATTTTAGAATGCAGAGGTAAAGAGAAGACCCTATGAGATTGTGGGGGACTGGTCTTGGCCACACCAAGATATGTCTCTTTGGCATGAGGATTATTGAGCTTGTTGCTTTTGATAAACTGGGACAGGGAAGGAGGCTCTGAGGGGTGGAACTTGCTTGCCCTTTGATAGGAGACATTTACATTTGTAAGGTAAATCTTTATCTGTAAAGGTGCCTCCCTCTCTGCACCAGGAAGAAGAAAGGGGATGACCTTCTCTCTAGAAACTCCTAATCAATGGGAGAGGGAAGGGCTTAAATCTGCATAATAATCTTATTCCTGTTTTTGGTAACCTCCTGTAACTGACTCCCCCCACCCCAAACATCTTCCTTTGTCTTTAGCTGAAGATGATATTTAAGTGGGGACTTCAGCCATTTTGGTGAGTTGCTCAGCTTGCCTGACCTCTCCCATGTATACATGTTATAAAGCTTTGTTTAATTTTCTCCTGCTATTCTGTCTCATATCAATTTAATTTGTTCTCCGGCCAGACGAACCCAGAGAGGGTAGAGGAAATGTCTTCCTCCCCTACAAGATCATATCAAGTATAAAGGATTAGAATGGCTTTAGAATTTTCAATAGCATTATTAAAATCTGGAAAATTATAGAGAAATGTTTTAAATATTCTTAAATAAAATGGCTTTTGACATAGAAATCTACACACAGTGAAACTAACAACCGTGAAGACAGAATCAAGGCATTTTCAGATATAGAAGTCCCAAATATATACTTTTCCATATCCTTTTTCAGGAAGCTTCTAGAGGATGTCCTTCCCCAAAACAAGGGATTTTACCCAAAAGAAAAAAGCTGAGAAGAGAGAAAGCAGGTGTCCACTCAAGAAAGGAGTGAAATGACTTTCCAGGGTGGTGAAAAAGGGAGATCCTTAGACCACTGCTGATTGTTGGATGTAAAGAGCAGTTGGTCCAGACTGGAAAAGGTCAGAGGACTCCAGGAGGGACTTCCCAACAGGGTGGGAGAAGGTGGAAGTGTGGAGGAGATAAAATAATTGTCAAAATAGAATGTATTGAGAAAATGTTTAAATAATTGTCGGAGAGCTCAGGGTTAAATTAATGATAATTCTGCAGACAACTAATCAACTTAACAACCATAAAAAGATCCAAATAAATACTATCATCATGGGCAGAGTAAAAGAAAAAAATCTGCAGAAAAGATCAATAATTATTATATTATGAGGGTTAGCTGTAAATAGTATTTACTAATTAATGCACACACTCAATATTTACCTAACTGATATTATGTTATACTTAATGCCTGAGAAAGTCACTGTAAAATGTGTGCTATAGAGGCAGAAGGATGGTAAAGAAAATTAAATCTTTATGCTTCCTGGTAGGATTGAAATAGATGCTACTTAATACTGTATAAAACATAGCAACATAAGTATATGTTTCAGACACATGGAGTTAAATGCCAAAAATATTGCTAAAGGAGTTCAGTGATTGATTCTGAAGAGCATAAGATGGTGGGGAAGGGGAGCAGAGATTTGTTTTCATAAAAAAGCCTTGTAGAATGATTTGACTGTTCTACCATTGTGCATTCACAACCTTAACTAAAAGTAAGGAAGGAATGCATATTTTAAAAAGAAATGGGGACCAGCTTGGTGGCACAGCAGTTAAATTTGGACGTCCCACTTTGGCAGCCCAGGGTTCGCTGGTTTGGATCCCGGGTGTGGACCTACGCACCGCTTGCCAAGCCATGCTGTGGTAGGCTTCCCACATATAAAGTAGAGGAAGATGGGCACGGATGTTAGCTCAGGGCCAGTCTTCCTCAGCAAAAAGAGGAGAGTTGGCGGCAGATCTTAGCTCAGGGCTAATCTTCCTGAAAAAATAAAAAAACAAAAAACAAAAAAAAGGAAATGGCATTCAATAAAGTTCAATGCAGTGATGATAAAAACTCTAAAAGAGTCAGTAATAGGAGTTTCTCTAACCCAATAAAATTCTGTCTTGTCACTAGACATAGGAATCGTCATATTGAAAGGTTAAACTTTAAATTTCTTCCTTTTAAGAATAATAACAATACAGGGATGGTACTGTTATTGGAAGGATAATTGTAATGTAAAGATGATAACAAAACTAGGATGCTTTATGTCACCACAGATGTTCAACATAGTTCAGAGTATATTGGGCAGTAGAATTTAAAAACATCGTAAAAAATGGGCAAAGTGTCTTTTGGAAGAAAAAGGTTAAAACAGTAATTATCTTCTGATATTGTATGGAGAATATTCATCAAAATCAATAGAAAAAATATTGTAAATAATAAGGGAGATCAACAAGGTTGCTAGGCAAAATATCAAGTTACTAAAATCAGCAGTGCCACTTCACAACTGCAATAACCAAAGATAAAATATAATAGAGAATGAGTTATCATTCATAATTGCAAGTAAATTACGAAGGATATTCTCCTCTCCTGGGAAGATTCATGTGGCAAGGACCAGGGGCAGCCTCTGGGAGCCGAGAGTAGGTCCCGGCTCACAGCCAGCAAGGAAACGAGACCTCAGGCCAAAAGGAACAGGACTTGGCCAACACTCTGAGTGAGTTCAAGAGGGTCCTTACGCAGAGCCCACAAAAAGTACAGCTTGTGAAGACCTGTACAGAAAACCCAGCCATGCCACACCCGGACATCTGATCTACAGGACGCTGAGCTAACAAGTGAGGGATGTTCCAGATCACCAAGTTTGTGGTCATTTGTTATGTGTCGATAGAAAATGAATACATTATCTTTTTCTTTTGTGAGGAAGATTAGCCCTGACCTAACATCCGCTGCCAATCTTCCTCTTTTTGCTGAGGAAGACTAGCCCTGAGCTAACATCTGTGCCTGTCTTCCTCTATTTTATATGTGGGACACCTGCCACCACATGGCTTGATAAGCAGCTTGTTAACTCCATGCCTGGGATCCGAACCAGCAAACCCTGGGCCTCTGATGCGGAGCACACGAACTTAACTGCTATGCCACCAGGCCAACCCATTTATTGTTTTTCTTTGTCTATAATTTGCTGCTTCATATGTTTTGCCCATTTTTGAGAGGAGGTTCTTTTTGTCTTGATTTTTAAAAATCTGCAAATTCTACATATTGATAATTTACACATATATTCTCCCGGTCGGTCACCATCTGTTTTCTTGTCTGCAGTGTCCTCCATACGTCAGAAATCTTTATTTTGCTGTGATAATACTAATGGCAGTATGCACACTGCACTAAAGTGTGCCAGCAGTCTTCTAAATACTTTCCTGTTTTGTCATCTAATATATATTTTTATGTTGCATATAATAAAATCGCCAAAGTTTTCCCATTTTTTCATTTATGCTTGGGGTCTTGTTTAAGAAATCCTCTCCATCTGCATTAGTCAGCTTTGCTTTGGCAACAAACAATCTAAAAGGCTCAATTGCTTAACACTTCAAAGGTTTATTTCTTACTCATGCTATAAGTTAGCTGCTGGCAGCTGTTGTCCTTTGCCACCTGTCTGCTTCATTGTGGGATCCAGGCCTGTCTGGGATGGGCCTGTTTTGGTGCAGAATGGAAAAGAGCAACATAGAAACTGTGTAAGGACCTTCAAAATGTCTGTGGGATGTACCACGAGTTCCTTCTCCAGTCACAATTTATTACCCAAAGTAGGACACCTAGGCAAGGCTGACGTCACTGGGGTCGGAGGAGTATAACCACCTTGTGATCTTGAATCATCTCCAAGTCACAGCACGATTTACCCACACTTTCTTCCATTAAATTAACAGAATGAAAAATATTTATATAGTATACACACGTGTGTGTGTGTGTGTGTGGTGTGTGCACGCATACTGGGAGAATACATATATAAAGTCATTAACGTCCATTAGCCATGGCCCAGGAACCCACAGCACTGTGTGACTCCTACCTGTGCCCTGTTGGATTCTATTTAGCTCCTTGGATCATCGTGGCCAAGCCAGGTCTAGCCTGCGTACACTTTCAATGAAAGACAGTGTGAAACTTATGAAAGTTGGTTTCAATTGTGATACAAATTAGTTAGGATTACCACCTTGAGAAGATTTTGTTGACCAACAAAACAAGATCATTGCAATCCTTTGTGGATTTTTTTTCATTGAATGAGGAAAAGAAAGAACAGTTGGTTCTGAAATATCTGGATCTCTTTGTTCCAAAAACTGAGTCATGTATTGTCCTCAAAACATTCTTAATATAGTCACTATTTTCCTAGAAGTTCTGTACATGTAAGAGGACCATTACATGTCCTTGTGGCTCTGTTTCCCTAGGCAAACAGAGAATGATTTGAAGTGTACTGTGTGCAGGCTTGCAAAGGGGATAGAAAGGAACTCAGTGTTCTGAGGAAGCGGTCGTCGGCGTTTTCTCTGTGAAGCGTGTGCCTTCTTAAGGTCTGTCACTTAGCATGGTAAGAAGAGCCATGGCAATTCAATTATCTCATGGCAGAGTGAAACTGTGTCAGATCTATTTAGAGAACAGCTGGAGGGGACATTTTTTTCCTGTGGGCTATTGATGTTTTATTCAAGAATTGGCAAGAATATATGGTTTTGTATATTAAAAGAAAGTCACAGAACACATAAAAAAATTAAAACCACCTCAGAGTTCAGTGCTCTGGGTTGTGTAGTCTTAGGCAATTTGTCTTTATGGACATAAATGTTAACACCTGTAGGAAAAAAAAGATTAGAATAGATATCATTTTGTCTTTAAATATTAGATATTTAAAACACTTGTTATAATCTTCTAATTCTGCCTGCCTTGGATTCAGAACAGACACTCAAGCCAATCTCTCCCCTTGCTTAGCTGCCAAGCAAGTTTATCCGGTCTTTCCCAACCACTCCTGTCTTCATTTAAAGAGTGTAGACAGTCTCATACTTGGGGGGTATTGCTGAGAGCATCAAATTAGATGATGTGTACATATATACTGTTTGTCGTCAATATTAACTAAGAAACAGGGCATTTGGAAAATACCACTTGTTCTTTTCTTAATTTTACCTGAAAAGAGAAAATTTGATTCAGTCATTCCAGGGAAACATATAAATCCAGCGATTTTTCTTTCCAGTCGTTGCAGGCTTATCTCCATCAAATTCCAGATTGTAAATTCAGTCCATTTAGATTTTCTCCACCTGTGCCTTATCTCCATAGTAACACCTATGTTTTCAAGCATGTAGACCTCAGGTGGATGGACATCTGGTCTGGGTCCTGTGTCCTCTCTTGTCGCTCAGTACTCTCACTCGTTCTGCCAGGTCGCTGGTCATGCTTCCCATCCACACTTCATCTACTGAAATGGCTCAGTCCCACTTTTCCTCTGAAAATGCACGCTCCTGGGTTTGCTAGTGGGCTGGGGATGTCAAAGGATTTACACTTACTATTCTACTATATATGCAGGTATTACACTATTCTGCTTCTGTTTTTAGTAATTTTAATAGACTCTCATACATGAGTGCACACATGTAACTCAAACTTGAAAGAAAACAATTCCACTTGACGAAATCACTCAGTTGGTTCTCCGCAGAGCCAAAACTCAGACATCCTGGCCAGAGGACCCAGTCACTGTCTTGTGGCTTCTGTGGGGATATCTCTCTTTAAGTACTTTTTTCTTAACTAACACATCTATAAAGATACCAAATACACAAACTTTAGAGATTCCACAAAGATGCCCAGCCTGACCACTTATTCCAGGACATAAGTTTTCTTAATTCAAGTCTATTCAAACAAGGTTGGCTCCAGAGGGTGGGAGAAAGCATGCTGTTTGAAGATTTTAGCTCAATGATGAAAGCATCACAGTAAAGTTCTTTGTATATCATAATATCTAGTTGATATCACCTCAATGTCATCATTGTTATCAGAGGGTTAATAAGAGAACGGTGTTCTCTTGTTCTCTGCTCCATTGTTGAATGCTTTGGTTTTTCTTTTCCTCTGTTGTCATGAATTGCTTTGTTTCAGACCACCTAGGATCACTACTGAAAACATATTTGGATTTTTTGTCAGTGCGTCTACTAACCTCTTTCTCCTCCTCTTCTTTGCTATCGCTTTTTGTTTCCTGTTCACACTCCTCCGTTTTATCCCTGTCTGCTGCCAAATGTTGTTGGAGCAATGTCTTTACTCAAGTGATATGGTCAACATTAGCGTCAGCGTGCCGCTAGTGGTGTCCAATCAATTCCATTCAAAGAATCAGGTAAGAGCCAAAAACCACCCCAAGCCAGGGAGTCTGCTAAACTAATCTGCTTTCTGTCTCTACAGATTTGACTCTTCTAAACATCTCATATAAATGAAATCAAACTGTGTGTGGACTTTGGACTGGCTTCTTTCACTTAGCATAATGCTTTCGAGTTTGCCCATGTTGTAACATGTATCAATGTTTTATTCCTTTTTATTTCCAAATAATATTCCATTGTATGGATATACCACATTTGTTTATCCTTTCACCAGTTGATGGGCATTTCCCTTTTCAACTATCATAAATAATAGTTCTATGAGTATTCACGTGTGAGTTTTGCACGGCATATCTTTTCATTTCACTTGGATATGTACCTAGGACCAAAATTGGTGGGTCATATGGTAAGTCTATGTTTAACATTTTGTTTTCCAAAGTGGCTGCACCATTTTCCATTCCAATCAGCAAGATATAAGTGTTCTAATTGCACCACATTCTCATCATCACTTGTTCTTCTCTGTCATTTTTATTATAGCCATCCTGGGGGGGAGAGGGGGAAGTGATTATTATGGTTTTTATTTGTTTTTAGTTAATGACTAATGATGTGATCTTGGGCTAATTGGCCATTTGTGTATCTTTTTTGGAGAAACGTCTATTCAGTTCATTGTCCATTTTTTAATTAGGCTATTTATCTTTTTATTGTTGAGTTATAAGTGTTCTTTATATATGTTGGATACATGTCATTCATGAGAAATATGATTTGCAAATAGTTTTCTCCCATTCTGTGAATTGTCTTTCCACATTTGTATGGCAACTTTTGAAGCAAAAAAGTTTTTAATTTTGAAGTCCAATTTACCTATTTTTTTCATTGCTTGTGACTTTGCTGTCATATGTAAAAAAATCATGTCTAACCCAAGGTCATGGAAATTTACTCCTTGATTTCTTCTAAGAGTTTTGTAGTTTTAGCTCTTTCATTTTGGTCTTTGATATGTTTTGAGTTAATTTTATAAGTTAATTATTATAAATTTTATAATTTGTCCCAGTATCATTTTTAAACAGCTTTACTGAGATATAATTGATATACAAAAAATTACAGTTATTTAATGTATGTAATTTGATGAGTTTAGACATAGGCCTAACACCTGTGAAACAGTCACCTCAACCAAGGTAAGGTCTCACCACCAAACTTGTGTCCCTTTGTGTTTGTTTTTACTGTTGTTGTTTATGGTGAGAACACTTAACATGAAATCTAACCTCTTAACAAATTTTTTAGTACACAATAGAGTATTGTTGATTATAGTCTCCACGTTATACAACATATCTCTAGAATGAATTCATCTTACATAATTGACACTTTTTATGAACTGAACAACATCTCCCCATTTCCCCCACCCGCCACCCCCTGGTAACCACTGTTCTATTCTTTGCTTCTACGAGTTTGACTATTTTAGGTACCTCCTATAAGTGGAATGATGCAATATTTGTCCTCCTGTGACTGGCTTATTTCACTTACCATAGTGACCTCCAGGTTCATCCATGTTGTTGCGTATGGCAGAATTTCCTTCTTGTTTAAGACTGAATACTACCCTATTGTATGTTTGTTTATAAGATGTTTTCTTTATCCATTCATCTGCCGATCGGCATTTGAGTTGTTTCCATAATGTGGCTATTGTGCATAGTGCTGGAATGAGCATGGGAGTGCAGATAACTCTTAAAAATACTGATTTCAGTTCTTTTGGTGTATACCCAGAAGGAGATTTCTGGATCTCATGGTAGTTCTAATTTTAATTTTTTGGGGAATCTCTGTACTATTTTCCATAGCGTGGCACCATTTTACAATCCCACCAACAGCATAGAAGGATTCCAATTTCTCTACATCCTCTTCAACACTTGCTATCTTTTCATTTTTTTTTTCCATGATACCCATCCTAACAGATGTGAAGTGATATCTCGTGGTGGTTTTGATTTGCATTTTCCTCATAATTAGTGATGTTGAGCATCTTCTCATGTACTTCTTGGCCATCTGTATATCTTGTTTGCAGAAGTGTCTATTTAAGTTTTCTGCCCATTTGGATTATCCATATTTTTGCTACTGAATTGTAGGAGTTCCACTACTATTTGTAGAAAAGATTATTCTTTCTCCATTCAATTGTCTTGGCACCTTTATTTCAGATCAATTCACCATAAATGTAAGAGTTTATTTCCAGACTCAATTCTATACCACTGATCTATGTGTCTAACCTTATGCCAATATCACTTTCTTAATCACTGGAGCTTTGTAACAAGTGTTGAAGTTGCTAAGTGTGAGTCCTCCAACTGTGTCCTTCTCTTTCAAGATGTGTGGCTTTTCTGGGTCCCTTGTTTTTCCATATGCATTTTAGTACTAGCTTGTCAGCTTTTGCATTAAAAGAAAAGAAGCTACCTGGGATTTTGTTAGGTTCTATGTTGAATGTGTCTATCAGTTTGGGAAGGATAGCAATCTAAACAATATTAAGTCTGCTGATATAAAAACATGAGCTGTTTTTCCACTTTATTTAGATTTTCTTTAATTTATTACAATAGGCTTTTAAATTTTTCATTGTATTAGTAGTGTTGTTTTCAATTCCAAATAAGCCCATAGAACTGAAGTTTTTGATCATTCCAATTCCCTCTTACACACTCTAGGGAAATACAGAGCTCTACTTTACTCTCTTGCCATGAGCCTGTACCAAGGGCCAAAGGTTTTCAGAATCATGGGATACATAGCTTTTTGAAGTTTCTGCTTTAATAAGGTTATTGCTCAAAACATTTCACCTTACACTGCTCCAGAGTCAATATCCTCTCTCCATAAGTGCACATAATCCAAGCCTGGCTTGTAATTCGTACTCCCTGCTTATGTTCCTGCTCAAAGGAACCTCAGCATTAGCTTATGGTCTTCTCCTTAATTCATTTCTGTTTCTTGCATCTGGAGATTTCTCTTTCCTTCTTGTGAGCATAGCTATACATGTAAAACATTGCTAGTAATATATTATTTCTGGTTTCTAGCTGTTTGTAGTATTTCACTTTCTGTAATCTGACATATTTGTAAAACTGGAAGTGTCTTGCCATTTATATCTTATCAGATATATTGATATGAAAATCCTGTATGATAATAAAGCAGTGTTTCTTTGTAAACCATGCCATCTCTGTAATAAGGGAGAGGGGAAGAAGCTTTCCTCTTAAACCTTTTGAAATAATTTTTTTTAAAAATATCATTTTAACATAGTCTCAAGAAAAAGGTGGATTTGTTTATACACTCTCAAATAGAATTCAACACTTTTAATCTTTCCAGATTTTGCCCTGCCAGTTTTATTACACTAAGTCTTATTTATTTAAAAAGCACGTTAAATTGAGGGATATCATCTTTCATTGAGTAAAGATATGGAAATCTGAACTAATCACTGTGAATTTAGAAGGACAATTGTGTTGATTGTCCTAGATAAACGTAATAATCTGCAAATACAAACAAACTAGAATACACTGCAGCAAAATGATCAGAAATGGGAGCTCAGGGAGTATTAAGTTAACAAGTGAAAAAAAATACTTCATGCAAAATAAAAATGTCTTTGTTTTCTCCTTGCCTCATACTTAAAATTAGTTCCAGAGTGGAACAAAAATAACTTCCCCTGGCAAAAGACACAAGAGCAAAGCCATGAGGAGGGTTCTGGTCTCCTGCGTTTTGTTTTTTTTAGGGTGTTGTACCATATGTTACAATTTTACAGAATCCGCTCAGGAGACCATACACTCCAGATACATCCCAAGTCTTTGCCTCTTGTCTCTGTCCTTCTTGCAATGTATGGAAGTATAGACAGCATGTTGAATGAAAAGGGATTGTAAACTCTTTAATCTAATCGCTGCGTTTTCAGATGAAGAAACTTAACAAATGCCTGCCCCATGTAATGTGCTAAGAACATTTCATGTGTATTCTCATTCATTCTTCACGACAACCCCTTAGGGTAAATAAAACTGCCCCCCTTTAACAGATGAGTAAGGCTTAGAGGATTTAAATAATGGCCTCAAATTTCCATAGCTAGCAAGTGAAAGAAGCTGACAGTCACTATTGGTCGGGGAATAATTTAACACACAGCATTTGAACCACTAAATTGTATTGTCTTTCTATTGGAGTCAAGAGAAGAAATGTTACTCCCCAAGTTAAACGGTGAGCTGATGAAATGTTGGCCCTGGAACTTGCATCTCCAGATCCCTGGTGCTTTTTCATGGCTGTTGTCACGAAATGTGCTGATTCTTGAAATTGCTTTTGGCATTAGTGTTATAACCAACTGGTTTGCTAATTGCTCTTTCTTGTTTTGTAGGCATGCCCTAAGATAAGCACACACTCTAATTAAAGCATCTTTACAATAAACTTATAAATTCATTTTGATACAATTTAAATCATTTTGTCTCCTAAATATAAAGTTATATTTACCGTAACATAGGGAATGTACATGAGGCAGGAAGTGGTAATTCAGTGGATGGATCGTTTGGAGCAGGGGATGACAAATTTTTCCTGTAAAGGCCACATAGTAAATATTTTATGATATACAAGCCAGACAGTCTCTGTCACAACTGCTCGACACTGCTATTGTAGGGCAAATCACCAGAGACAATATGTACAGAAACTGGCATCACTGTGTGCCAATAAAACTTTATCAAAACAGGCAGCATTTGGCCATGGGCCATAGCTTTCTGACCTCTGATTCAGAGTAAATGATAAATAACAACTTGGGGCCTCGATTCTATCAGGTGAATATTATCCTCTGTAAAAATGAGTCCCATGGGGCGGGGGGCGGTGAGGTGCCTGACATTTTGATATTTTCTTATAAATTTCCTGCGTGTTAGGTGTGACAAATAGAAATGGCAAGCAGTAGGATATATTGGAGTATATGAGGAAGCCATTTGGTGTAAACCTAATTCGGCCTGACTTTGTTTTTTCCAAAAGGGCCTGACCGTGGCCATTGAGCACGCATTGTATATCTGCTTTAAACATTTCCTATGGCAAGAACAAATGGTCTTAAGATGAAGGTGCAACTTCCCCCCACATTGGCATTTCCTTAAGGATGAGCATCTTTCCTTAGGCTAGGAACTGATTGCTATGCTCACCTTTGACCACCCAGCTCACCTGTGACCACTCAGCTGGAGACAACAGACCGGCCACCCTGCTGTGTCCACCAAGACAGCAGACCTACCTGCTGTGTCCATCAATCGCTGTGCTGACAGAGCAGTCTTGCAACTATTGTAAAAGGACATTTCAATCCTATGTGAAACATCCTCTTTGGGGGTATATAACCACTCTGTACACCCCACTTCTTTGGTGCCCTTCCTTCCTTCGGGAAGAAAGGCCCCGGGCTGTGGTCCTCACCTTTTACCTCAGAATAAACTCTCCCAAATTTTCATTTATAGATTGGTTATGGATTATTTTCATCAACAGGTGTGTGGGCACCTCTTCTGGTGTGCATTTGATACGTGCCTACTGAACACGTCACTGAGTAGACTGCGTCCTGGCAGTAACTTTACGTGCTCTGGTCTATGCTAAGCAACAGCGTAATTTCAAAACTAGTAATTTACCTGCCCCTTTTCCCTCAGTGTTTATTCTGAACCTTATCTTTCTTCTCAAGACTCACATCCCATGGATGCACCAGCTCAAAGCTGTTTACTTGCTGTTAATTTGACAGATTACTATAGAAGTCTGTCTCTCTCCCTTCTTCAACTCTTACCACCAAACACGACCAAGGCCTGGTCCAAGGTCTACAAACCCCACTCAATACAAGTCTGTGTCTGCATCTTTCTTCTATTTTTCTTTGCACTCTATCTTAGTCTTGCTCATGTGTTTCTGTTTCTCCATTTGCTACTTAAATAGTTTGACCCTCAGACTCTTCCCCCACCATTCTTCTCTTTTTATTCTGTGATTTTCTTGAAAATTTTCAACCTTGCCTGTTGGTACACCTGAGCAACCGCTTCAAAATTTATCCTCTAGTTCAGATATCACTTCAGATTTCTGACGGATGTATCCTGATAACCAAAACATTATAGCAACACATTGTACGCCAAGCCCTGTGTGCATGACTAATTCAATTGTCAAAACCCTTTAAGAACTACTACTGCTATTTTACAAACGAAGAAATAAAGACTGAAAGAAGTAATTTGCCTAAAGCCACTTGGAGATTGAGTAGCAGAAACAAGATTCTAACTCATCCAATTTGATTTCATGGCCAGAGCTCATAAGAGGGCTGCTCCCACCATTTCTACTGGGAGTAGACAGGAGCAAGATAGCCAATCCTTTCTCTAACCAGGCTCATAGACTTGTCCCCAAAAGTGCACATACTCATCTTATGTTCCTTCTTTCTGTCTCCAGGCATCATCATCCTTCCAGTTTTCCAAACCAGAAATGCAGTTGTGATCCTGTAAGCTTGTTTTTCTCTCACCCCACAAATGCAATTAATCACTTTTTTGGTAATCTTTCTGTTTCACTCCACCTTGACTTCAGTGTTCCTGGTTCTGTTACCCCTCCTCTCTCAGATACACTCATCTGGTCTAGAATCACTCTAACTGGGCTCTCTACTTGTTCTTCGGATCTCTCTCCAATTCAGTGTCCAGCAGCTTCCAGGGCTCTCTTTCTGATAAACACAGATGATGATTGTTTCCATCTCTAGGGGTCACTGTGGTGCTTCCACTGCTGAGAAGGTGCTTCTCAAACTCACTTTAGTGAAGGACCAGTTGGTTTTGTTTTTGATGTTTCTTCTTTTTCTTTTTTTTTTTTGGTGAGGGAGATTGGCTCTGAGCTAACATCTGTTTCCAATCTTCCTCTATTTTGTATGTGGGATGCAGCCACAGCACATGGCCTAATGATCAGTGTTTAGGTCCATGCCTGGCATCCAAATCCGTGAACCTTGGGCTGCCAAGCAGAGCATGAGAACATCACCACTATGCCACCACCACCAGGTCAGCCATTGCTTTTTCTTAATTGATTCTCAGACTACTGTGAGGTCTTACTGCCTAACCAGTTCACAGTTCATGCCATTGGAGACTGCCCATGAGAGTTCCAAAACACCCAACTTTCTCTATAACCTGATGAGTCAAGTTCATTGATTGTGCACTTGAATGCTGCAGCAAGGTCAAAGGGTAAAGTTTCCAAAACCTGCTCTGGAGGACTCTCAACATCAGTCCTTATTTCATGGTGGCCCAGCACTGGCCTGGAGGCCACACTTGGAGTAGCGCCAGTTTAGTGGCTACAGCAAGAGTCTTGTGTGAGATGTGGATTTAAATCCTTGCTTGGCCACAGAGTAAAGGTGTGAATTTGGACAAGTCATTTAGCTTCTCTCAGCTCCAGTCTATGTGTCTGTGGAACTAAAATGATCTGTAGAGCTGCTGAGACAATTAGAGATGATGAAGTCACAATGCAAAGTCTGGCACATAAATTAATAACAGCAGTTGATGTTTATTTCTGACTTCCATCCAGACTTCTATCATTTGCCCACCAAGCCTTTCTCACCCAGCCTTTGGCCGAATATTTATCTTGCTTTCCTGGATTCTCACCCAGAAGGCCCCAAGCTTGACTTCTGCCACATCCTTGCTGTTCTGTGGCTGGAGTGTTCCTCCTCATCTCCAGTCATCTGTCTTCAATATCCCTCCCTTAGGGCTGATCTCCAGAACACCCTTTTGTTGTCCAAAGAAGCTGTGCGTTCTCTTCGGTGGATGCTCTTAAGATGCGGTACTTACTACATTGAGTATGTAATCACCTACTTGCCTTATGATGAAGACTTAGATTAATATGCATCTGTGATTCTCTTGTATATCTGACATATAGTGGGAGCTCAGGGAATGAATAAATGAAAGATTGAATAAACGAATGAATGGACAGCTCATTAGAATGGAGTAAGTTCAAAAAGTTGGTAAAGGATTTCTACAGTGAAAAGCATAACTGATTATTTGGTTTTTGCCTTACCAAAATCTCTGAGACTATGAACACTGTTGTTTTTAACTTTCAAGCTTTTCATATGCCTTATGTTAACCTACGCTAGAGTGACATGCATATGATTTAATCAAAAGAGAACTTTCCATTTGAATCTAATATACAACATGCAATCTAAAAGTTGCAAAATCAGAACAAACCAGACAAAATGAGGTCATTGATTTGAGCAATAGTTTTTTTTCTTGTTTTGTGTTTCTCAATGCACAAGAGTTTAAGTGAAAACAATTTCACAAGCTATGAATTTAAATGCACATACACCACTGTGCCCTAAGGCACCATTATTTTCAGTAGACTATTGTAACAGTCTCTTAACTATTTTCCCTACCACTGTATTTACCCTTTCAAACTACAGCATTCTCAACACAGCCCCTAATAATAACACATCACTTCTTCGTGCGTGACATTCCACCATGTACCTTTCATCGTGTATAGCGACCTACACAGTGCCCTCTGAAGCAGCCTTAGGCACCTTGCTGATCCATTTCCCTTTGTCCTCACTTTTACTGCACAGCCCGCTGTCCCCTTGCTGCACGTTTCATGCATAGCCATGTTCTGGCCCCTTTTTCTCTGTATTTGAAAATGTCTTCCACCGGGTTTCTACAGGACTCAATCCCTTACCTCTTTCAAATCTTTGATCAAATGTCATATACTCACTCATATGTTTAAAATTTGCTATTTCTTACCATACATGCACAATCTGTAACTTTCTTCTCTATGTTATTTTGGAGTACTTCTCAGCATCATGACTATATTAGCTTTCTAATGATGCCATAACAAATGACCACAAACTTGGCACCTTAGACAACAGAAAATTATTCCTTCAAAGTTCTCAAGGCCATAAATCCAAAACCAAGGTGTTGGCGGCATTGGTTTCCTCCAGAGACTGAGGGGGAGTCTGTGTCATGCCCCTCTCCTGGCTGCTGGCGGCTACAGGCAACCTTCAGCATTCCTTGGCTTGGGCTGTGTCACTCAATCTCTGCCCCAATCTTCACATGGCCTCCTTTCTGTGTCTCTGTGTCCTCTTTCTTCTTATAATAATACCTGTCATTGGAGTTAGGCCTTCTCTTCCAATCCACGATGCTCTCATCTCAAGCATCTTAACTTAATCTGAAAAGACCCTTTTTCCAATAAACTCACATTTCTAGGTACAATGGGGCATTAGGCTTGGACATATTTTTCAGGGAAATATATAGCAACCTCCTATGTTAACTTAGTATGAGTTTATTTGTTAATTCTCACTGTCTCCTCACCAGAATGGTAAGTTCATGACAAAAGGATCTGATAAGTTTGGTTTACATTTGTGCTTTGACCAATTTCTGACTCACAATGGAAGCTTAATAAATATGTGTTGAATAAATAAAAGAAGAAAATGTGGACAAGACTTAGGGGTTATCAATATATCAATACGGAAACAAAAGCAAAAGAACCAGGGAAAGACAGTTTGGAAAAAGGGTCAGACTTGTGCAAAGGCATCCAGAAAAAATTAGTGCCCCTGAGTCAAAAGTGTGTGCGTAATTAGAGAGAGGTTGCTAATGCCAAATGTCCAGTTGAAAGAGGCACATAAAGAGATCTCCTGGAGACTTGAACATCAGAATTCTGTCGGTGCCTGTGGAAATCGTTGTATTGCTTGGGAGTATGTCCAGACCTGAGGCAGGTTTTGCCTGTGTACACTGGTGTCTCACTGGCTGCATCACTATCTCCTTAGGAAAGACAATGCAAAACAGATCAAGAAGAAAATAATCTCCGTCACTGGATTAGAACTCATTGATCTTGATTTTCAGTAATATTCTTGTGGAATATCTTACCTCCTGAGCCATTGAACTTCCAGTTTACCTGTACTGTATATGTCTGATGTCGAATGATTACTGGGGCCTATTGGTGTACATATTACCTGCAGACTCTACCTTTTCAACTGGATAAATATTTTCACCCTTGTTAGTTCTATTCTGTTCGTTCCTACCCACGCATCTGGTTGTGACAATTTATAACATTTTTTTCCCATTGACATTATCTAAACAACAGAATTTAAAATGTCAAAAAACTAAATTCAACTTATTCTTAATAGAAGCATACAAGTTTCTTATAGTATATAGAAAATAGCACTTAGATATGAAAGTATATATGTAGAGGTATGTGTTTTATTCAGTACTTATGATAAGGATTTATTAAGCATTGAGCAGTAGTGCAACACGACCATGGGCTGCCGTTTGCAGTAATACGGCTGCTTTTCTAGTAGAAAGAAATGTCTATAAAATCACATAAGCACCTCAACCTGGAGCGCAATAGAGATGTGTTTCTCGTGCGTAAAAATCTCAAGTAGGTTACCTTAAAACCTTTTCCAACGATTAGTTTAAGTTTTGGATATACAAGTGGTATGTAATTTACATAACCCACATTTCACCTGGTACAGCTTATCAAATGTAAAATTGTCTAATTTGAGACAGTAGTCCAGTCTATCATATGTGGAGTTTATATATGTAGATTTTCCTATGGTTTTCTTAAAATTTTAAAAATAAATAAACAAATGCATATATGTTACATAAAGCAATTCAGCAGGAGCCATGGGGGAAAGGTGTTTCCGCTAAAGTCAGCAGAGCTGTTGACAAGAGGCAGCCCTGGTTCTTGCTTCCTGAGTGCCTCAGTTTCCCCGACCCAGATCCTCTTCAGGGACTGCCGTGGGGAACTCCGAGACACCAGGGTCCACCTACTCATTTGCCTTGAGGTAAGACTCAGAGAAAGTCCAAGGGAAAAGATACTCAGGTACAAAGATGCTGTGAATGATTAAGTCAGGTGATGGTCTAACCCTTAGATAAGTGCTTGTGGGCTAGCCTTGGAATTGTTCCTGTTTACTACACTGACATCGTAGGGATATTGGCATCGGAGGGAATCAAAAACAATGGCAAAACAAATCCAAAACCAAAAACTTTACCTTGTCACATGACACGTAGCAATTTGAAATTTGAATTTGAGTTATATATGTTTTAAATAGTAGCATAAACTATTGGTCTTCAAATAGTTTACTACATATTGAAATTTCAGTGTTTCCACAATGTGTGCTCCATTAGATTTTAAATTAATCTTTAGAGGAATCTATAAAGTGAGTTTTACCAGTCTCTGTTTTTATTGGGATAATGATGTTCTTTCTGCATCAAAATTGGTTGTTAAACCTATGTGTTTCTGATTTTCTGTAACTGATGCTTGTTCTAAAGGAAAAAACAAAGATTACTTCAGGAATCATACAAGTGAAGGGAATTCGGGAAAGTAATGCAAATTGGCTTTGAGATGGGGTCAACTCTCACTGGGAATTGAAATGTCTTCTCTGTCCTTATGTTTGAAAGGCACTTTCCTGATCTCATCGGACGTCTTCCACAACTAAGAAATACAGCCATGTGAATTAGCGGACCTCGAGGCTTGTTCTAACATCGCTGGTCGGAGTCTTAACCATCGCTACAAAGATAGATTTGGAGGTGTGTTCAGAGCAGAACCAGACCAACGAATTGAAAAGAACTGAATGAAAGTTATTGCTTATGCTAAAAATTAGGAGTGACAACCAGGCAGAGGATGTTCTATTCCTTCTCAGAAATCTACAAAATTGAAGCAATTATAGGTACCTTTTACGGAAAAGAAATCCTGAATTGTGTTTTATGTAAATATGCGTGTAAAGCTGGTTCATATAAAGAGTTTTATAAAATCGCTGTTTTGCACATATAACACATTTTGGGTTTGGGTCATTTCATGTTTCCCCCACCAGTTAGTAATCTGGGGCCAACAGAAGGAAAGTGTTGCAGCGTGCGAGCTCCCTGCAAGAGTCAACAGGAAGAGACGCAACTAACCAGGAAACCGGGGCTGGGCAGATTGCGGGCCTCCTTCTAGAGACTGAGAGGCTTTGGATCAAAGTTAAAAAAAAAAAATAGATGGTTATCTGAACCCTTCCAAGCTCATTTTCATTTTTATTCATTGTTAAATAGCCTGGATGTTAGTTTAATTTTTATAGTAATAAAAAGACCATTATTTTCTACCAGTGATTTACGGTTCTGGCAAGTTTTCCAATCTTAAGCATTCCAAATCCATTGTTTATACAAAAGGATATTATTTGCTTTTTTTTTCTTTTTAGACTAAGGAAATATATCTTGGCTTTAAGGAAAGCTTGACTTGGTTTGACAAAATGATGAAATAAATAATAAACATCTGTGAGAAAAACAAAAACAAAAATAAACAAGGCGTGGACCAGTGTTCCAGTTGCCAAAGTTCAAGTTCAATTCACTTACGGTTACTCAGAGCTGATAAGAAAAGAGAATCATCTGACCCTGTTTGACCTACCCCACCGAGCAAATACAGAATCTGGGCTAGAAAGAGCTCGGCTCTCTATTTCCTGGGGGTTTTGACCAAGTCACTTTCCTGGGGAAAAGCAGAAAGATGTGGAAGTCGCTGTGCCGTGATGAGGAATGACTGTGGTCATGTCTGTGAGTGCTGTAGAGGCTGGACAGCACACATGGGTGTGTGTTATTATTGTTGTTGTAACTCTTCTCATCCTGGCTAATGCCACATAGTAACACCAGGGCTGATCATCTCTCATAAATCACATTGAATTTTCTAAAAAGAAAAGATGAGATCCAAGATATGTGAGCTGGGAAGTTTTACATTGGTCCCTAGTGAAATTTAGAATGAGGTCATTATGCAGCTTGGTTTAGGGCAGAAAAATGTACATAATGATGATCAGCAGCAACTTGTACAAATTAACTACCAGCGAGACAGGAAAATCCATGTGCTTTCTCCAGCGGCAGAACAGGGCAGTGGCGTAGATGCCAAATGCTTCATTTTGCCATGTTTTTAAAGACAAATTTTTGGAATATCTTAGAGAAAAAGTGGCAGGATGGTATTCAATTAATCTTTATATATGTTGAGACATCGTACCACACAACAATGTCAATGGTTATGAAGGCAAAATGGAGCGGGCCTCTACTGACATGCCGTGGGACCTGCGGTTGCTCAGGTCCTGCTTGACATTTTTATCCTTGGAGGAAGCACAGAAGGCCATATTGCTAGGTTTAAGGCAACTGAGCGGCGAGCGAGAGATCTAATCAGATGATTCCAACTTCAAAGATCAAAATCAAGATCAAAAGATTACAGAAAGAATAAAAACACTCATGATTAAGCCTAATAGGGATGTGAAGTTTATAATTAATATTAAAAATACTCAAGCACAACTATGCTGCATGTGAGCAGACAATCAGTCCATAATTCTTAAATGAATTAATACATAAATACATGAGTGAGTGAGTGGAAGGAAGGATGAAATTCATATATGAAAGAAGAATTCACTTGACAGTAGTTCATATTTAAAAATAAGACTTCTGGGGCAGGCCCGGTGGCATAACGGTTAAGTTCATGCGCTCCACTTCAATGGCCCGTGTTCACCAGTTCGGATTCTGAGCACAGACTGATGCATAGCTAATCAAGCAATGCTGTGGCAGGTGTCCCACATACAAAAAGTAGAGGAAGATGGGCACGGATGTTAGCTCAGGGGCAGTCTTCCTCAGCAAAAAGAGGAGGATCGACAGCTGATGTTAGCTCAGGGCTAATCTTCCTCAAAAAATAAAACAAAAAAAAAAACAAGGACTTCTGAAAACATATATCTGAACAAACTCCTATGAGCCTCCAGCATAAAGTGTGAGCTGGGAAATCAAGCTGGGCCTCCTGACAAGGAGAGAGATTAGCTGAGGTGTCTGTGCTTTGAAGAAGTGAGGGATGTACTGCGGCCTCACAGTCGAAACAGGACACGTCCCAGGAAAACACGAGCCTGATCTGAAAGAGCTCTAGTCCTTGCTTTCCTTTCACACCAGGCTTACAGAAAGACGAGTGCCAAGGCAGAGAGAAAGCAAGGAATGAAGATGCCTTAAGGACTATTTTAGATTATAAAAACGTGGACACGCTACAGAAAGTCATGATCCCTTCCAGGTTTATCAGTTGCTCTTTACCCCTTAAAAACTCTCCACATATATGACCTCATCACCAAAATCAGAGATAGCCTGGACAAGTGTTCTGGAAAGCAGTTCAAAGATGAGAAAATGAAGAACTGGGGTCCAAATATCTTTCAAGCTCCACATCCTTCTCCCTTGAGAAAAAGCCATATTGCATTGGTTCTCAAAATATGGTAGCTGGGCCAGCAGCTTCACCTGAGTACTGGTTAGGAATGCGAACTTTCAGGTCCTGTCTTTGACCTTGTGAATCAGAACCTCTGGGGGTGGGCCCAGCATTCTGTTCTAGCCAGCCTTCAGGACATCCTGGTGCACAGTCAAGTCAGAGAACCACTACTGTGTCAGTGGTACAGATAACTGAACAGAGACGGCAAGATGTGCAATTTATGAAGACAAGGAAGAACGAATACAGAGACAGCAGCCTACCTGTAAAGGAAGAGAAGGATCTTACTTAGATGGTTACAACCTCATAAACTGTTGAGTTCAATTAACACCCAAGAAGTTTGAGTCACCTGCCAAGGGTGTGCAGTCCATAAGGACTTTAAACAATGAAGAGTTCAAGAACACATTCAGAATGACTCCTGAGAATAAAAATGAAAAATACAACAACAAATATTAAAGATTAAGCTATTCAAAATGCAAGAAATTGTTGAAGAAGCTAAAGAGAAATTTCTCCAGCCAAAGCAAAGCAGTTTTCTTTTTCTCCATCCTGCGGTACTAAATCGTGCTTATTTAATTCAGTAAAATTATATAAATAGACTAAACTTTAATGACCTCTGAAAACTAGTTTTTTGTGTGTTGGTTCTGTTGAGAGCACAGCTGAGACCCATCTTTTCTCTTCTCTGTTGATGTTTTTATCAGGCAAGAGGTCACTATGGTAATTATAGGAGAGAAAAATATAAACAAGTAAATACTTATTGCATTTCAGCTTTTATCTTCTGTGGACACTGTCCTAATAGGATGCAAATATCCTTCACACTGATAAGAGCAGTCTGCTCCCCTGCTCACCAGGTCAAATGCTTTGCTGACCATGTTTGGATGATAACGTCCATGTGAACGAAAGATGCGTGTGCTGTCCAGGCACAGATTTTGAGCATCCAGCATTAAATCAATGCAAAATAAACACTGTGAGGAAGAAATCAAACTTTTTTTAAACTTAATATTTGTTATACTATTCAGAAAATGTGATTTTAAGCATTTGAACATTTTTTTTAAATTAAGAGTTACAATGAAACATTTCAACGTATAAGTTTGTTATCAGATGGCCACACAAACTCAGCAATGGGGAAGTGTGATGAATGTAAATTTACAATCCACTCAGGTCAGTGACTCAGGGCATGGTTTTACAAAATTTCCTGAGAATAGGCAGAATGGTCCTTAGGTCAACAAGGCTGGGTTGCACCTGTTTGAAGACATATATGCATCTTTAAAGAGAACATGCTGGCCAAGAGTCTGGTAACAGCCATGAAATCAGAAAAAGGCAGTTACCACAGCAGATACAAATAAAACAATGGACTAAAGGCTTAGGATTGGTCTCGTGGAAGTGCTGTAACTACAGTGCCCTGGGCACACTTTTTAGGTTACCTACTTTCATTGTTTTCTGATTCTTTACTTCATCAAGCCTTGTTTTCTTAGCTTTCTAGATAGGCAAGGAGAGCCTTGGTCAAACTATGGTGCATTCTAATCTGCAGGAGAGTTTTATTTATCCTTGAGACTTAGCAACAACATTGACATTACTGCTCATGCCATGCGTCCATCCAAGTGCTTCCTTAGGGGGCAGCTTCCCGGGTTTCTGAGGCAGGAGAATGATGGCGTGTAGGTGTTATTATAACTTAATCGTGGAAAGTGGCATGGAAGGTTGACACAGCCGGGTCAGGGAGGAGGCAGCTGGTACCAAAGGCACCTTGGGGAAGATGGTACTTGAGCTGATTCTTAAATGGCAAGTGCAGTTTGTTCAGAGTTTGGTTTGGTCTCGTTTTGGTAGGCAGGGGCAGGAAGGAAAGGTTTTGGAGGCTGAGAAGGTGGCAGAAGAACAGACCCATGAGGTGCTCCGTGGGGTGTGTGTTGGGAGAAGGAGTGTTGACACTGGGAGCCATTCAGATCGCTGCTGGAGGGCCAGGACAGGCCAGAGAAGCTGGGCTCAAAGGAGGCTGGGAGTCACTCCATAGTCAGAGGGCCAGGCATGCAGAACGGAGACCTGTGGCACATTTCACTTACTGGTGGCAGATAGAGTATGTGCTCAACAGAGGCAATGCTTAGAAATAGCGGCATGTGGACCTGGCCCTGTCGCCGAGTGGTTAAGTTCATGTGCTCCACTTTGGCAGCCCAGGGTTTCACTGGTTCAGATACTGAGCTCAGACCGAGCACTGCTCATTAAGCCATGCTGAGACAGCATCTCACGGAGCAAAGCCAGAAGCATCTAGAACTAGAATATACAACTATGTACTGGGGGGCTTTGGGGCGAAGATGGAAAAAAAAAGAAAATTGACAACAGATGTTAGCTCAGGTGCCAATCTCTAAGAAATAAAAAGACAGAATATTAAAAAAAAAAGAAATAGCTGCATGTGTAATTTCAAATTTTTGTAACAGCCACATTTAAAAATAGTAAAAAGAAGCAGGTGAAATAAATATAAATAATAGATCTGATTTAACACAATACATCCAAAATATTATCATTTCCACATGTAATCAATTTAAAAATTAATCAGTCATATTTGATGTACTTTGCTGTACCAGGTCTTTGAAAGCTGGTATGTGTTTTATACGTACAGCACATCTTGATTTGGACACTAAACTCCCATCAGACGTACTGGATCTGTATTTAGATTTCATGAAATTCACAGCTGAAAAGTAAGTTCATATACCTGAGTTTTTCAAACATTCTTAAAGCTTTCTAATAACTGAATTGAGCATTAGCTTTTTAAATTTAAAGAAATTGACATTAAATACCATTAAAACTGTAGCTACTTGGTTGCACTGGTCGCAGTTCACGTGCTCAGTGGTCGCCTGTGGCCAGTGGCTCGTGTGTTGGACAAAGCAGCGTTACAGCAAGAACATTTCGGGGGAAAGATCCATTTAGAAGATCTACGTTGTAATTGCAGAAATAGTGATAAGGCCTTAAAGTAGGTAAATCATAGAAGGATGAACAGGAGAGGGATATGTGAGAACAAACAGAAGGCAATATTAACAGCACCTGGTGAGGGAGAAGGGGAGGTGGTCAGGGAGAGCGGCCAGGTGGTGATGGTGGTGGGGAAACGGAGCTCTGCCAGCAAAGACTGGGCATCAGGGAAAAGAGGCAAGCCCAGAGAGACAGGATGGCTTTAGTTTGGGAGAGAGAGAGTCCAAGAAGCCTGAAGTGACTGTCCACACACCAGCCCTATAGGACTAGTTCTCTGAAGAGGGGTAGGAGGAGGTAAGGAAATTGGAGGGACGTCAGCAGGCGGTATTTGAAACCAACCAGGCCCTATAGGTCCTTGCTAAAGGCAATCTAACTCTGAGGGGCAGATCTGCTCTATACACAGAGAAAACTGGAGTTTCAAGCCTCAAATTCAGGAGTAGACTCTGACCTGGGGTACTTAGACCTCCGTACTGCTGGCTGCTAAGTCACCTTGGTAGGCAACTGGCTAGTGTTGTAGGGAACTTCCTGATGCATGAGCTTGTTCCATATCTGTCTTCCACCTTTACAAGTGTCACCTGCTGATAGCCATGGGCAAGTAAGCAAACATATTTAAGGAACACGTTGCTTTCTTCACCTATCCATGAGAGAGAGTAGTTGTGTGTCTTATATAGGTTGCAAACAGATTAAACAGATATGAACGGCAGACCTCAAGTACACTGAGGGAAGCTCTAGACAATAGATGTGAAATGATTTTCATAAATGTAAAAGCTTTATAAAATATGTTATCATTAACTAGTACAGGACTTCAGCAATACATTTTTGGGGGTATAGCAATAGAGAAATTAAATTTTAAGTTTAGATTTTAAAATATCACATACACTGACATGAACTATACTCTATTAAAAGAATTTTTATGTCAATTATACCTCAATAAAATGGCAAAAAGAATTTTGAACTTCAGAATGAAAGGACTTCTTTCTACTTTTATATATGTAAGTATAAATCTTCCATCTTTACTGTCCTGTTGTTAATGAGAAATCAGGTGTAATTGTCCATAAATACGCCATTTAAGGTGTGATTAGTGGTGGATTACAAGTGTGACAGAGAGAGACCACACAGGACCTAACAGCCCACTGGGCAACGCCGGGAACCAAATCAAACAAAACAGAATATAATGAGGTAGAAGGAAGTATTCCTCATTTAACTCCAAAACCAAACTCCACAACAGCAAGGACTCAGAGGAGCTTAGACATTCCCAGGAAAGGACCTCAGGCCATTGGTTGAGCACTGACTCAGTAGGACTCAAGGATAATTAGATAGAAGCCATCAACTGTGACAGCTGAAAGCCTGGAGGGCAGAGGAATGTCTGTGAGCTACTCTGCATGATGAGCCCATGTGGCTTTTGTGCTCAGTGACAAGGCCACTTCGCCACAGGACACAGAGCCTGGGGAGAGACATCTGAGGGTAGGTAACAGCACTATTCTCGAATGTCGGAGAGCTCTTATGTGGAAGGGTGGTGGGTTGGAGTTTACCTTATTCTGTAGGTCTTAAGATGGCAGAGAAGTAAGTTATGAGAAGACAGTCGTCAGGGTCTTCTGCTTCTGGGAAGGTGGAGGGAGCAATCCTTTGCCCGTTCCTCCCACTAAGTACAACTAACAACCTGGAACGTTATACATAAAACAAACATAAAGAGCCACTGACAGGTGGAGAGAAGGCAGACCAGCCGTGACCTCAGGCCCCATGAATGACACAAGATGATGTCCCTGGGTGTCTTTTTCCCTTGTAGATTCCAGATTGGAACTGTAGAAGCAGGCAGCCTGGAGAGGCCAACAGGTGAAGACAGAAAAAACAAATAAAAGCCCGGAGACAAGCCAGCTCTCCCTGGCCAGAGGACCGGGACAGGGCACCCTAGCAAGACAGACAACTTGTAGACAACAACAGGCCTATACTGGCCAACACCACAAGAAATGATGTGGCACATCCCTATAAAGTCTGGGTGGATGCCTAGACCTCCACCTGCATCAGCCAGTACAGTAAGGCTGGCAGGAGGCACCCAGCCCCACCCTGGTGTCAGAGAACACAGAGTAGGACCAGGACTGATATGCCCACTGGGTGAACACTAGCCCCTCTTTCCTTTACTCCAGACTCCCCCACTATCAGTGGAGACCACATGGAGAGATGGGATGTCCACCACCACCAGGCACCCCTCTGTGCTCCGCTGGACTAATGTCAGAGCAGGCTAGTGGAGAATCAACAATTTCACCACATGCCAGCAGTAAGGAGACCATCTCCCCATCCCTGGTGTCAGCAGAGGCCATGAGGGGAGCAGTAAAAGGCAGTGCTGACCATCCTGGCTAGGGCGGTCAAAACAGAGGCTTAATGGATATTGAGAACCTCTCCCCCAGCCAGCAAAACCAGGAATCCCCTCCCTTCACTGTGTGCGAACTTGGGACTTGTGGCCCACCTGGCAGCGTGGAGGCAATGGCAGATTCCCCAGCTGGAGGAGTGTTAAACAAAGCCACTAAAACAGACACAGAGTTACATAACAGCCAGAGTTTCATAGTATGATACCCAAAACATCTAGATTTCAACAGAAAAATCACTCATCATACCAAGAACTAGGAACATCTCAACTGGAGAAAAAGGAAACCAACAGATGCCGCAAATAAAATGATAGAGATGTTAGAATGATCTGACAAAAGTTTTAAAGCACCATCGTAAAAATGCTTCAAAAGGTAATTATGAACATGTGTGAAACAAATAAAAAAATAGAAATCTCAGCAAAAGAAGATTTATCACACTGAAGACTGACCTTGAAAAGGAGACGCTTCAAATCAGTAATGCAATTTTCTCCCTCAAGAACAAAGACCAAAATAAACCCCAAGCAAGCAAAAGATAGGAGATAATAAAGATAAGAACAGAAGTCAATGAAGCTGAAAATAGAAAAACAATGTGGAAAATCAATGAAACAGAAAGCACAATAAAGTTGACAAACTTCCTGCAAGACTTCGTCAACAAAGAAAAAAGGGGTGAAAGCACATCGCTAACATCAGGAATAAAACAAGAGATATCACTGCAGACCCTGCAGGCATCGAAAGAATAATAGAATACTATCACAAAACTCTAACACATAATTTTGACAACTTCAATAAAATGGACTATTCCTCAAAAAGAACAAGCTACCCAACTCACTGAAAATGAAGTAGATAATTCAGAAAGCCTATCAAGTTAAGGAAATTAGACTCATAACTTAAAAATTCCCAAAAGATAAATCTCCAGGCCCAGATGGTTTCACTGGAGAATTCCTTGAAACATTAAAGAAGAATTAATGTCATTTGTACACACTCTCTTCCTGATGCCAGAAGAGGAAGGAATATTTCATAACTCATTTTATGAATCAGCATTCTCCTGATATCCAAACCAAAGACAGTACAAAAATGGAAAACTACAGACCAACATCAATCACTAATTAGATGCAAACATTCATAACAAAATATTAGCAGCAGAGTTTAATGGTATATACAAAGAACCCCACAGCATGACTAAGTGGGGTTTATTCTATGGATGCAAGTTTGGGTTAACATTTGAATATCAGTGTGATCCACCACGCTAAGGCAAGAGAAGAAACATCACATGATAGCATCAACTGACGCAGAAAAAGTCGTTTGTCAAAATTGGACACCCATTCATGACAGAACCTCTTGGAAAAATAGGAAGAGAGAGAATTTCCTCAATTTGATCAAGAACATCTACAAAAATTCTACAGCAAACATCATACCTATTGGTGAGAGATTTTCCTCCTAAGATCAAGACAACAATGTCTTCTCTCACTATTCTCATTCAACATATACCTGGAAGTTCCAGGAAGTGAAATAAGACAAGAAAAAGAAATGAAAGGCATAGATTGGAAAAAACAAATAAACCATCCCTTTACTGATGTCATGATTGTCTATGTAGAAAACCCCAATAAATGTATACAAAAATGAAAACAAATTTGAAAAAAAACACTCCTAGAACTTATATATGAGTTCATAAAGTCCACAGGAAACAGACTAACACACACACAAAACAATTGTGTTTATGTAAACTAGCAATGAACATGTGAACACCAAAGTTTAAAACATAATATCATTTAAAATTGTTGAAAAATGAAATATGTTATGTGTAAGTCTAGGAAGACATATTTAGGATTTGTATGCTGAAAACTGCAAAATGCTATGAAAGAAACAAATATTACCTAAATAAATGGAAAGCTATACTCTGCTCCTTGTTTGAAAAGCTCAATGTAATAAAGATGCTGATTCATCACAAACTTATAAGTAGGTTTATTGCAATTACAACCAAAATACAGCAAGATTTTTTGTAGAAATATACAAGATAGTTTTAAACGTATGTGGAAAGACAAAAGAACTAGAATAACTAAGGCAATTTTGAAAAATAAGAATAAAGTGGAAGAAATCTGCCTACGCAAATCAGCAATTATTATACAGCTATGGTAATCGAGAGTATGTGCTATAGACAGACAGACATACAGATCAACAGAGCAGAACAGAGAATCCAGAAATAGACCCACAGAAGTATGTCCAAATGGTCGTTGGCATCGGCGCAAAAGCAATTCCAAAGAGAAAAGATAACTTTTTTTAAAAAAAATAGTGTTATTGGATTGCGACAAATGGAATAATTGGACATGCATAGACCAAAAAGATGAACCTTGACCTAAATCACATACTTTATGCAAAAATTAATTCAAAATGGATCATAGATTAAATAGAAAATACAAAACTATAAAATTTGGGGGAAAAAATCTATAGGACCTAGAGCTCAGCAGAGTTCTTAGACTGGACACCAAAAGTATGACTCATAAAAGGAAAACATGATAAATTGGACTTCAAAATTACAATTTTTTGCTCTGTTCTAACCCTGTTAAGAAGATGATAAGACAAACTACAGCCTGGGAAAAAATATTTGGAAACCACAATCTGACAGAGGACTAGTATCTAGAATTTATAAAGAACTATCAAAATTCAAGAAAAAAACTCCCCTAGAAAATGGGCTGAAAACATGAGACATTTCACAGAAGTTCTGCAGATGGCAAATAAGCCCATGAAAAGATGTTCAACATCACTAGTCATTGGGGAAATGCTAACCAAAACCACAGAGCCATCACAATACATCTATTAGAACGGGTAACACAAAAAACAGCAACCACACTAAATGCTGTCAAGGATATGGAAAACGGGATCACTCACATATCACTGGAGGAATGTAAAATGGTACAGCCCCTCTGGAAAATAGTTCAGCATCTTCTTTAAAAACAACACATGAAAAATGTCTGTCGAGGTCCTCTGCCCATTTTTCAATCAGATCGTTTGTTTTTTGATATTGAGTTGTGTGAGTTCTTTATGTATTTTGGATATTAACCCCTTATTGAATATATCATTTGCAAATATTTCTCCCATTCAGTAGCTTCCCTTTTCATTTTGTTGATGGTTTTCTTTGCTGTGCAGAAGCTTTTTAGTTTAATGTAGTCCCATTTGTTTATTTTTGATTTTGTTGTTAGACATTTTTCAAAAGAAGGACAACAGACACTTGAAAAGGTGTTAAATATCACTAATCATCAGGGAAATGCAAATCAAAACCACTGCGAGGTATCATCTCACATCTATCAGAATACCTTTTATCAAAAAGGTAACAGATAACAAGTGCTGATGAGGATGAAGAGGAAAGGAAGCCCTTGTACACTGTTGGTGAGACTGCAAACTGGTGCAGCCACTGTGGAAAACGGTACGGAGGTTCCTCAAAAAAATTAAAAAATAGAAAAAATAGAGCTACTACATGACCCAGCAATTCCACTTTGGATATTTATCCAAAGAAAACAAAACACTAATTGAAAAAGATGTATGCACTCCTATGTTCATTACAACATTATTTACAATAGCCAAGATATGGAAGCTACCTAAGCGTCGTTGATAAATTGGTAAAGAAGATGTGGACAATGGAACATTAGCCATAAAAAGGATGGAATCTTACCATTAGCAGCAACATGGAAGGGCCTAGAGGGTATTACGCTAAGAGAAATAAGTCAGACAGAGAAAGGCAAATACCATATGACTTCACTTGTATTTAGAATCTTAAAAAAAGCAAAAAACAAATGAACAAACAAAATAAAACAGAATCAAACTCCTAGATACTGGTGGTCGCCAGATGGGAAGGAGATGGAAGGTGGGAGGATGGGCAGAGCAAATGAAGGGAATTAAGAGGTACAAACTTCCCCTTATAAAATAAATGTCACAAGGATGAAATATACAGCACAAGGAATTTAGTCAATTATATTGTAATAACTTTGTATGGTGACAGATGATTACTAGACTTGTCGTGGTGATCATTTCATAATGTATATAAATGTCAAATCACTATGTTGTACACCTAAAATTAACATAATAAGGTATGTTAACTATACTTCAATAAAAAAAGAAATTAGCAGGATACTCAAAAAATAGTATTAATAAGATGAAACAAAATAAAACCAAAAGCACATAAAACTGGCATACAAATCACCAAGGTCACTCTTGGCATTTATCCCAATGAAAACTTATGTTCACCCAAAAATCTGTGCATGATGGTGCAGCGCAGTTTTAGTCGTAAAAACCAAAAGCTGGAAACAACCTAGATATCCTTCACTTTGTGAATTCTTCAAGAAACCAAGGTACATCTTTTCTACAGAATAGTACAGGCCAATAAAAAGGAATGAATGCTGATACATGAAACCACATGGATGAACCTCTAGAGAATTAAGCTGATAAAAAAAAAAAGCCAATCTCAAAAGGTTACATACGATATGATTCACGCATGATATAACATTTTAAATGACAAAACAGTAGAAATGGAAAACGGATTACCGGTTTCCTGAGGTTAAGGAAGCGTTGCGGGTGGGAGGGAAGTAGGTACAGCTACAAAGGAGCAACGTGAGCGATCCTCGTGGTGACGAAATGGTCTGTATCTTGACTGTGTCAACGTTAATATCCTGGCTTGCTATAGCTTTGCAAGATGTTACCGTTGGGGGAGACTGGATAAACACTACAGGAATCTCTTTGTATTATCTCTTACAACTTCATGTGAATCTTTAATTATCTCAAAATAACATTTTTAATTTAACAAAAAAAATGTTATAGGATTTTCTGCCAGAATATCACCTATTTCGCAAGGTTACATGTCAAGTGTATTTTTAAAAGTCAGTGGTTTAAATCTTAACATTTAAGTTGCTTATACCTGATAATGGTTTTAAAAGCAGTGAAAATATAAAATACTACTGTTACCACCACCATTACCGCTAGTACTGGTAATAATAATGATAAAAGGCAACTGCTAATTAACTAAAAGCAAGAAGTATCAAAGGGTCAGAATTGTCCAAAATAGTGCAGGGCATTCTGGTAAAAAGTAAATTTCTTTACTTGGAGGCGTTCAGGCAGAGATTAAGCAACTATCTGTCTGGCAGGTTTTCTTGGATATATTATTTATAATATACAAATTACGAAGTAGACACTGTTTACTTCCAAGATGGCATGATTCTATGAGAGTAATTATTAAGCCAAATGTTTTGATAAAGTGCAACACAGGAGGACTAGAAAACCTGAATGGGTCATCCGTCTACTCAAGTACACAAACCTCTAATGAGAGGGTCCTCCTACACCCTACTGGGAAAACGCCAATGACAGGCACATTAAAAACTGTCAATTGATGTTGGGCATGCGATATTTTCAGTCACGTGGCTGTGGAATTGGGTCCAGAATCTCCAGTTTGAAGATTACAAGCATTTAAACAGAATTTAGTGTGGAGGCGGGTCTGGGGCAACCATTTTACATCATGGATATGAAGAAACACTGAATCTCAGTTCATAGGGAGGGAGAAAAAAGAGTCAAAGACTCAGAGATGTTAATGAAAGGCGGGATCCTCACGAGGCCCAGGACTTCTTGTCAGCATGTTTTATTCAACACCAAAAGTGGTCTCTGAAGGAAATGATCGGTTACACAGAGTACAGGCAAGGTAGTTAAAACCCATGACTTGGGTCACGCACTTAGATCTCCAGGCTGGCTGTTGTCTAAGTGCACATGGAGGCTAACCATCCAGAAGGACTTCGGGGCAAGAGACAGCAAGAAGCTCTTGCCTCAATAACGTTTCTCCCCTCTCAGTATCATCTTGGTTAACAGTTCCTGGAATCCCAGGAATTTTCAAACGTATTGTTAGAAATCATCCATAAAATATAGGCTTCTCTGGAATAGACTCAATCTTAGAAATTGTCTAGCTCACTAGTTGCAAATCCAAAGGCTTCCAGGTGCCAGGTAGACCCTGCCTGTTAGTGCAGAACCTGGATGTAAGATAATTGGGACTGGCAATCACTATGGCAAATTGGAAAACCCAAGACACAGATAAAGATATTCAAAATCATGTTTTTAAGTGCTGGGCTTGCCAAACAAACACAGGGGTGTACCAAATTTGGCCTGTCACCCTGATTTGGCAGATGAGAGCTCTGAGAGTCAGAGGCAGGCAAGGAACTGTCACTGTCATGTCAACTAGCGGAAGAGATTGCAATTAACCTCAGAACTGTCACAACTGCATTTGTGCTTAGACGTAAATGCACACCAATGAAGACAGGCTTTCATTATCTCATTGAAGAGGGTTAGCTAATGTGTGTCACCGTCTCTCTTTTTTAATTTCCAGCAGTGCTCTCTATCCTGCTTTTAATATCAAATTAAATATTTCAAAATAACGTCCAAGGGTCTATTTAGTTCAGTAAATAAAAGCAGACTTTGCACAAGTGTTTATAAACTCTAACCTAAAGTTTTTCTGACTTAGTTTTCTTTTAAAAATATGATCTGTCCCCTCTCCTTAAATATGAGCTGAGCATGGTGGCTCCTTTCCAAAGATCACAGCATTGAAATAGAGGAAAGAAAAGTAAATTTACAATAAAGAAAAACATTACCTAGCCAGGTGATCAACCAAGGATCAACAGGAATCAACAGGGATAAATCATATTGATAAGTCATGTTGAAAACAGCATTTTACCTCTGTCGTCTTCCTCCCCAAAACCCGTAACCTCAGCCTAATCACAAGGCAAGTGTCAGACAAATCCAGATTGAGGAATATCCTACAAATCACTTGACCAGTACTACTCAAAACTGTCAAGGTCATCAAAAACACAGAAAGTCTGAGATGTCCCAGTCTAGAGGAGCCCAAGGAGACATGACAAGTAAATGTAATGCATGTCCTCGATGGGGTCCTGGAGCAGAAAAAGGGAATTGAAGAAAACTACAGAGATCTGAATAAACTGCAGATTTCAATTAATAATAATCTATCAATATTTGGCCATTAATTGCATCAAATGTACCATATTAATATAAGCTGTTAGTAATAGGGGGGGAAATGAGTACAAGGTATATGGGGCTTCTCTGTACTACTTTGCGATTTTCCTGTAAATCTAAAACTGTTCCAAAAAATAAAATCTGTTTGCAAAATTTATTCTTGGCCCATAGACCAACTAACTCCAATGGCCTTACAGAATGAGGGGAATGAGAGATTCTTCAACTGGTTCTTTCATGTTTCCTCATGTTCAAAATGCAGACAAGGATATCTCCGACCTTATCTACTTAAAGCAAAGTCTATAGGAAATATTCTATGTAATGTACTTTGTAGAGTGCATTGAAAAAATTGATATTCAATGAAGGATGGCTAATGACCTCAAAGATCTTTTAGTACATGCATTTCAACACTCTGGCGTTGGTTTGTGTCACCCTTTGACCTGAGTGCCTTCAGGCCATCCACCTGTTTTATTCTTTTGTGTATTCCCAGGTGCAGGAATATTGCCTAGAACATAGAACAGTAGAATTAAAAAGCATGGACATGATTCTAGACATATAACTTGTGTTAGCTGACAGGTCTCTAGCATTGGAGGTGCTGGGGTGTCCTTTCTACTCTGGAAGTCTTGTGTGCATGCTCCTCTCCAGGTGGCTCTCTCCAGAGTCTATGGTGGATTTGGGGTAAAGTGACAGGAACCACCAGGCCTTCCATATCCTGTGCAGACACTCCTCATCTCACTGAGGGGCCTCTCTGGTCTCCCAGGAGCCCAAACCAAACACTTCTCCTACAGCCACATGCACTGTATCATGAGATTGATATCAGTTCTACCTTCTAAATCTAGAAATATGACCACTTCTCACCAATCTACTACTGCCCCCTCTTTTCCCAAGCCACCGATTTTTCCATTCTGTGTCATTCCAGTGGCTCCTTCCTTGCCCTCTCAAAGTTCATGCTCCACATAGCAGCCAGATGGCCTATGGAAACTCTAGCCAGAGCATGAGTCTCCTCTTCTCAGAAGCCCCCAACCCGTGCCAACCCGTGCAAACAGCCCACAGGCCCTGCAGAACCTGCCTCTTGATTTCTCCCTGACTTTGGATGCTGAGTCAGCTCCTACAACTGGCCCCTCCACTGAACCCTACACACAGGCACTCTCCTGCCACCCATGAGGCCTATGCCCCAGATGTGCCCCTGCCTGGGAGGGCTTTCTCCCGTTTCTCCACAGGTTTGTTCAACTGAAGGCCTTCTCTGGCCATTCTCTTCTAAATTATCTACACCCCAGCCCCTTGTCCTGACCCCTCGTAGATCTTCTCATATCTAAGGTGCTAAATTGTACCCCTTTATTTCATTTCCTCTCTATTACACTCCAACCCTGATTACGAACTCCATGAAAGCAAGCATCTTTGCCTGCTTGTTTCATTGACACATCCAAAGGTCCTACTGGATGCATGAAGAAAACACAGTAGGAAGCAGTAGTTCCTCATCCCTTTGGGAAAGGCATCAAGGAGTCAAGGGTCATGTTCTTCAAAACCGGGTCCTTGCACACAGAGAATACCTTTATGGTTAGTGATGGGGCAGTCAAGTGTGAATGTGGCATGGTGATGGGGGCAGGGTGTACAAAACAAAGGGCAGAGATGCTGAGAATCTACAGAGACTGCAGAGAAAAATAACTCACAGGAGTGGAAAGGATTTAGAAAGATCCAAGAATTCAGAGACATTGAAAATGTGCTTTGGACAAGTTAATATGCCAAGTAATATTAGCTAATAGCATCTTGTGGTAATTTTAAACCAGTTTATAGTCTAATTCTCTCAATGGCCAAATGTATTCTATTTTCCTTTCCTAAGACAGTCTTAGCATTTAGATCGCAATATGATTTTCTGCCTTTTAGGCACAACTCCTGTTTTATGTAGCTAATAAACTAATTAATTCGAAATGTCTGTGTAAACCGTATCCACCTATGACAATAAGAGGACATTTGGGAGTGGAATTTGTAAGAATCTAAATTTAGGAGAATAGTCATTCTGAGCTAAGAAAACCAAAAAAACACTCACTCTGAGCCAAATAAGAATATTTATTTATATATTTTTAAAAATTTGTGTATGTGTGTGTGAGGAAGATTGGCCCTGAGTTAACATCTGTGCCAATCTTCCTCTCCTTTGTGTGCGATGCCACCACAGCATGGCTTGACAAGTAGTGCTTGGCCCATGCCCAGGACCCAAACCTGCAAACCTCGGGTCGTAGAAGCAGCATGTATGAAGTTAACCACTACGTCAGTGGGCTGGCACCAGAACATTTCTTTAAATACACAATTGTTCAAACTTTTTTATCTTTATCTTTTATTAAGCTTTTTTTGCCACGCAAGTTTTAAAGATTCCTTTTTTATACATAAAAAATATCATTTTCAGACCTCAAATAATATTCTTATGAGAAATCTCCCTATTCTAATTTGTATGAGAGAATCCAGTGGCTCCAAGAGGAAGAATTTCACTTGTGTCCATTTCTCTGTAAAGTAAAATGAAGTTAGAATGCAAAGAGAATCCATTAGATGAAACGCAGGAAATAAAAAAGGTAGAGGGATTTTAAATATAAACTTTTCCTTCAGACAGAGGCTGTGATATGCCAGCACACAGCTCAACAGCATTTCCCAAATGCAGATGTTAACAGATGTCATCAAAAGCATGACTCCTGCAGTAAAATGATCTTAGGTCAAAGTGCAGGTGATGTCCTCCTGGGATAGACTGTGGGACCTCCTGTGCTCCTGGCAGGGACCTCACAGGAGGAGGGCAGGCCCTGCAGCACCCCTCAGTCTCCTGGAACATGGAGTCACCTCTTCCTCCTGTTTTTCTTTTGCAAAGCAAATTGCAGTCTTGTTCCCACAGTTCACACCCTGAGTAGGGGGTGAGGACAGATTCCATTAGAGTCCTGTGTTCAGGTAGGAGCTGCAGATGCGTAGATTTGGGGAATTCAGACACACACTCTCTCCTGGGCTCGGTTTCCTCATTCCTAAATAGGTCACATCATACCTTCCTCACAGAAAATTGGGGGAATGACCTGCTATATATCCGGAAGGCTTTTTGAACTTTAATACGCAAAGCAAATGCTTAGTGCCAGCTGAGCAGCTAAGTGCTACCGCAGAAATATGAAACGTTTCATAAATATACAAACTTTTGCAATGCTGCTGCCCTGCTCTGTCCTCCCCACTCGAGTCTCCTTCCCCTCTGGCCTGCAGGAAGGGCACCTGCATAAACATCTGCAATAACCATGTCTTTCATTTTTCGTATTTTGAGGCTTTGACATCCGCAGCCTTGCTGACCCTTGTCTCCAGGGCTAGTCAATTCCTAGGGACTATAAACAACCCACATGGGGACACCTTTCATATGCAAACTAACCAAGTCAGAGCCCAAACCAGCCCCACACCTCCCTCACCAGGCTCTCACACTCTGGGCCACTCTCCCCTGCCCCATTTAACCCAGGGCCAGGGACCAGACAGCAGGGGCAGTCCCTATGCCCCAGAGCTGACCGAGATTATTCAAACTGGCCAATCCTCAGCCTGCTTATCCTGCCTCACCCATTCCTTCCCACAGAAAACACAGTAAAAGCTGATGTGCATGTTTTCCCCTTTCTCCCACTGTCTCCTGACCAACCCTGATGCCTCCCCGTGTGGCCCTGCATGGTGGGCTCTGCCTCCTGTTCCTAGAGAACTGTGAGTGAAAGCTTCTTCCTTCATGAGAGTCATGTCCGTGTCCATGTGTCTTACCATACCCGATCCAAACAAATCCTAGGTACAATTAAAACATCATCTGTCAAACCCAGCTCAGGCATCTCTCTTCTGACAGACCTTCCACAGACTCCGAGAAAAATCAGGCTGCTTCCCCCTCTGCAGCCTGTCTGTGTACTAGGCGGGTCCCACTTTGCACTGAGTTGGTGTAATATGTGTGTCCGCAGCTGAGTTTCTGCTAATCTGCCTGCAAGATCCTCACGGACAGTGACAACATCTTAGACATTTGGAGGCCCTGTTCTTGACGCACACTCAGCTCAAATGGATGTTTAATAACCTTTTATTGAATAAATGAATGAGCTACATGTGGTGGGGGCTCAGACAGGCAGAAATGAATGGTTTTACCTCCACTCAGTACATTTCTCCCTGTTAGGACTAAAGATTTAAGTGAATGATCACAAAGAGTTTACTTAGGTATTTATTGGACGCCTACTGTATCAGTCCTAAATTTCCTTTATATTAAAGAAAGAATACTATGACTTTCTTCCAAGTGATGTCCTATCTGGTCCCCAATCCTTCAGGGCAGGAATGAAGCCCATCACACTTCTCTGTTTGAAAGTTCACCCTGACCGTGTAAGTAGTCTGCAATGATCCTCAGCAGAAATTGCAATAATAGTATAGAACGTGATCTTTGATTTAATTCATATGCAACATCTGAAAAGTTTATTTTTTCTCTGCAAACAATGCCCAGCAGCAGAATGAACTTGAAAGCATTCAAGAAGGCGTATGTCTGCATGATTTTTTTCTTGACAAGAACTAATTGAGGAAAAACAAAATGTTCTTTCTGGATGGCCCAACGGACGATTCTTTCGGGTGTGCACTTTATTATCCTTATTAGTCCATCACTGCTGTTTCTTTTGGCTAAGCTCAAGGCAACCTTCTCCTTACTTCTTAGTCTACTAGTTAGAGAAAAGATTCTTGTTTTGAGTGCCACATGGTGAGGTCATTTCAGAAGTGTTGGCATTATTAAGCGTATTTGGATATTAACGTGTATCATTCACTATTTCCTTTAAAATAATAGTTTTATCCTCACATTTGTAGAAGCTTTCCAGTTAATAACTCCAGTTTGCATCCATTGTCTCATTTTATTCAATAGGTAGACTGAGATTGTTCCTCTGTTTTCCTTTAAGGAGACTTGAGTCCCTGAGCAATGATGGGTTGTCCATTCGCAAACATGACGACTCCAGGATTTTTACCATCAAATTCCATGTTCTTTCCTCTCTACTAATTCATTACAAATTGTTTGTACTTCGTCTGACACACTTGGAATTCTCCAATGGTCATTACGTGTTTGATTTGAGAAAAACAGTGACTAGGAAATAAACACTTCTGCTTCCTAGGGACCGTGGGTTCAAACTTCCACGGGCCTTTTTGCGTTTGTTTACCTTTATTTAAATATTTTCAGTCCCTCACTTGTTTTCTTGTTTTCTGGACTTAATCATTACCTTAATTTAAGCATCCAGGTATCACCCCCATATTTATCCATTTCATTCAACAGATAGTAATCAAACGTTTACCACTTTGCCAGGCCCTGGGTCACATGCAGAGGGCATATGATGAATAACAACTCAAAAGTCCTCCCAGGTGGAACTTTGTGTTTAGCAAAGTCAATGTGTAAGGAGGGTGCTGGACACAGGTCATCAGCTTGTTAGCACACGAAGACAAGGGGCCATCCTGCCTGAACCCGCTCTGCTTCAACTTGGCCACCAGAAAAATATTTCTAAGGCTGTTCCCCCTGTTAAGATTTTTTAGTGATTCTCCACCACTTGCTGGTTCTATGAACCTGTTAATCCACTGGGACTCTGATAAAATATATGGATAGTCCAACCAAGGAAATGCATACAGGGCTATACATCCAGCATTATGCAAACTCTGTTCAGGAGTCTCATGTTCTCACAGACGTCCACAGAGCCCTCACCAGGACACAAGTACCCCTGCCTACAGCAGCAGATCCAGATGCTTTCCACCAGTACGTCACTCCATCATGACCTGCAGAGTCAACCCATACACCTTGCTGTTCCTCACGTAGGGTCTGCTCTCTCTGGCCCCCGGGCCTCGGCACCAACTGCTCACTCTCCCTAGATGCTTTTCTCTGCCTTATGGCCTGCAGATCTTGCTGGTTGTGTCATCTTGCCTGAGTCAGTGTCTTCATTGGAATAATAAGAGAACCCACTCCAGAAGGTTATTTTAAGGTTATATGAGTGTTTACATGATCCATAAAAGCCCCTGACCCACAGGAAGGGCTGCAAGAAATGCTCTCCTTATTCATCTCCTTCAGCAGCTGGGCGGATGCCCTCTACACAAAGTATTCTCTGACTTTTCTCCCTGAAACGTGGGTTCAGTGAGCCCCCTCAGTCCTTCCCTACACCCTGTGCCCATCTATGCAGCCATCCAGAGGGCACGTAACTCCCAATCTGGATTGCGAGTTCTCAAGCTCAGAAATGCTCTCTTCCTCCTCTTGGTGCCCAGAGCACCACTGCCAGTTCTCACTAAACAAACCAATAATTGAGTATCGAATGAGGGAGCGACACAGAGAACGTCCGTGGTCTCTGCCAACAAGAAAGAGCTCCGCGCATGTCAGCCGTTATGAATGGTGAAACAGGTATACTCAGTTAAGGCGATATGCTAACCTTGCGGATCTTTCTGGCAGTACGTAACTTTCCGCTAACCATTTGATTCTAGTTTATCTGTACTCCAGCAGTCAAGGAAGAGTGAGTATCAGAGGTTTTTGACAACATCTTTTTTTGATTGTCTTTTAATGACCCTGTTTGGTTACAAACATTAAAGTGTAAACATAAACACCTACAATGAGCAACAGGCCATACACTCATCACAGACAGAATCCCGTGATATAAACTTAGTTTACAATACAAGGACCGCAGTTCCAAAGAAGTTACCTTTGGCCTGTGCGCTGGTCCCCACAACTCCTCTGCATGTGTGTGGGCTATTTCCGAGCTTGAGAGGGAATCAAAAGAACTGTGTCTGAATCATCACTGTTAGTTGAGGGACCAAGGATAAGACATTTACCTCTTCAAATCTCTGCACCCAATTATAAAATAGGGATAATAATAACATCAAAATTAACACCCTGTGATCCTAACTCAGAAGATGGGCATGACATAAGGAATGAATTCTTATTTTATACCATAGGATCCTTATCTTAGCCCATATACAAAAATTAACTCAAAGTGGATAAAAAACCTAAACTTAAGAGTTAAAACTGTAAGACTCTTAGAGGAAAATATAAGAGAAAATCTTCACGACGCTGGATTTGGCAATGATTTCTTGGATATGACAACAAAGCATAGGCAACAAAGGAAAGAATAGATAAGTTGGACTCCACCAAAATTAAAAACTTTTATGCATCAAAGGACTATATCATCAGAGTAAAAAGGCAACCCATAGAATGGGAGAAAATATTTCAAATTATATATCTGATAAGGGATTAACACACAAAATATATAATGAACTCTTACAACTCAATACCAAAAAAAATCTAATAGCCCTATTCAAAAATGGACAGGGGCTGGCCCAGTGGAGTGGTGATTAAGTTCGTGCGCTCCACTTCAGTGGCCCAGAGTTCGCAGGTTCGGATCCCAGGCTTGGACATAGACCCGCTCATCAAGTTACGCTGGGGCAGTGTCCCACATAAAGCAGAGGAAGACTGGCACAGATGTTAGCTCAGGGCCAATTTTCCTAAAAGAAAAGAAAAGAAAAGAAAAGAAATAATGGGCAAAGAATTTGAATAGACATTTCTCCAAAGAAAATCCAATGACCAAAAAGCCCATGAAAAGATGCTCAACATCACCAATCATCAGAAAAATGCAAGTCTAATCACAATGAGATACCACTTCACATCCATTAGGACAGCTATGATAAAAATTTAAAAGAAAAAAAAGAAAAGAATTATTGACAAGGATGTGGAGAAATTTAAACCCCTGAGAACAAGTGGGAAGGTAAAATGGTGCAGCTGCTATGGAAAACAGTTTGGTGGTTCCTCAAAAATTAAAAAGAGAATTAGCATATGGTTTAGTAACTATGCTCCTAGGCATATTCCCAAAGAAACTGAGAGCAGGAACTCAGAGAAACACTTGAGCACGGATGTTCCTTGCAGCACTGTTCACAATAAGCAAAAGGCAGAAACAACGCAAAGGTCCATTCATGGATGAATATATAAACAAAAGGTGGTATAAACATACAATGGAATATTATTCAGCCTTGAAAAGGAAGGAAATTTTGACACATGCAACAACTTGGATGAGCCATGGAGAAGTTATGCTAAGTGAAATAAGCCAGTCACAAAAAGATACATATTATATGATTCCACCTATGTGAGGTGCCTAAAGTAGTCAAATATGTGGAGATCAAAAGCAGAATGGTGTTGCCAGGGACTGAGGGAAGAGGGAAATGAGAAGTTGTTGTTTACTGGGGACAGAGTATCAGTTTAGGAAGATGTACAAGTTCTGGAGATGGATGGTGGTGATGGTTGCAAAACAATGTAAATGTACTTAACGCCATTGAACTGTACCATTAAAAATGGTTAAAATAGTAAATTTTGTATCATGCATATTTTGCCACAATAATTTTTTCCAAAAAAAAATGAGCATGTCCTTTGTAAGAGTAAAAAGCATATGTATAATTTCTCTGCTTCTCACATGAGTATAATTACAGTGCATCAAGTAAAAATGTAACATAAAAAATACACGATTAATTCAGTTCAGAGATTTTTCCCTATATCTGGACAGTTAGTAATCTTATTCCAAACCTAAAACAAACTTTTGGTTAGTTCTAGACTTCAATATCATAAAATTCTGCACTCTTCCTTGTAAGGTCACCAAAAGAGGCATTTTTTCCTGTGATTCTTTGTATTCTGAAACTTTAACAGCGAACATTCATCAATACACGAATGACTGAACCAGAGGCCATTACTGATGAGGATTTTTAGGCTGGTTAGTTTTAAAACTACAGATGAGATTCAGGCTCCAAGGAGTGGAATTTGTTTGCCCCTTTGTTGGGAAACATTTACATTTCTAAGGGAAACCTCTATCTGTGAAGATGCCTCCCTCTCTGTGCCAGGAAGAAGGGGGGATGGTCTTATCTCTAGAAGCTCTTAATGGGGAAGGCAAGAACTTAAGTTGGTTGCTGTCTGGCAATCTCATGTAACTGGTTTAGGGTGGTGGCGTCTAACCTTTCTAACCTTTACTTAATCCGATTTGCTTCTTGTGTAAAAGTCAGGGGATCACCCAATGACCAGACCCCACCTGCACTGATACCACTTTAACTTTTTTTCATGTTCTTTCCTTTGTCTTGTAAAGAGATGAATCATATACCTATGCCTTATTAAATTAGCCCTAACCCTCAACTTGGGGCAGCAGCAGGAGCTCTGACTGCCCGTGGGTCCTGTCCCCACACACCAGCTCTGCCTGCCCATGGGCTCTGTCCCTATGCCAGCGGGGGCAGCAGAAGCGGCGGCAGCAGAAGCTCTGACTGCCCATGGGTCCTGTCCCCATGCTATTCCACACTATTCTCTAAATAAAAGAGCACTACTGCCAGATCTTGAGAGTCTAAGAAATCCTTCTTTCGACTCCTCAGCTCACCGACCCCGCGTCAATTACCTAGGGCACATCCATGCCACGTTGTATTGCCATCCTAACCCATCATTAACTCTTGTACATTTTCTGAAGAGTTTTATAAATCCCAGGAGATGGGGAATCTCGTAGATGATCATATGGTGACATCTCTCAGGGCTAGTCAGTTTCAAAGGCTTCATATTCATCTTCTTAAAGTCTCTTTTCCTGCTCTTCTGTCTTCTTCCTTTGGTGGGTGTTCCTAGTGAAAGAGGGGCAGAGAAGGGGAAGGTTCTAGAGTTTCCAAATAGGGGTGGATCTACACAGGGAAACTGCAGAGGGAGGATGGTGTCCCAGAGGACTTCATAGGGTACAACAGCCTTTTAAAGGGATGACAAATGTGGTGAAGGCCAGAGGTGTTCTTGGAGAGGTGATGGAGCAAGGTTGAATGATGCCAGCCTGCAAGAGCTCTGATCTGAATTTTGTCTTCTCTGATAATGGGGTTGGCTATTGACCTGGAAATGATGAAATGAGCGTTCAAGTGGGCAATTGGAGCCCGAGTTAGGTGAAGATACAGAGTAATCAACAACTGAAAATTCAATTCAGACACGAAGGGATGGTTGGGTCTTGTGATAGGATTCCAGAAGAATACGTGATGTGAGAGTTAAAAGTGGTTGAAAAGTCACAGAAAACGAAAGCATCTCAAAATGGGAAACTGAATTTTCAAGACAGATAATTGCAGGTTTTTGAAATCATAAACAAGAAGAAATGAATAGAGATGAGAGTACTAAGAAGATATGTGGTCACTCCTTAGAAAGATAATGTACTTGTCTTCAATTTCAAGCCTTTCCAAGATAACCACATGGACTTTAAAAATTTCTTACTCCATATGGATATTTGATGGCTGCTTTATTTTGTGGGTGCCTTACTTTACCCCTCCCCTAATAGGTAGGTTGTTTTAGAGACCTAGATATGTTGGTTTTAAGACTAGTTCATCTTAGTGGACTCAAATGGCACATGGTCCATTTCCCATTGCTTTAAAATGTAGTGTATTACTAAAAAATTTGAGGTATGGCAAGACCAACAGATCAGGAGATGGTTGCCATTGGGAGGATAGTCTGTCACTCACAGTTCCCAAGAGGAGGGGACTCTATGGAGGCCAAACAGGGAGCTTTGACCAGGGTTGGTCAGGAGGCAGAGGGAGAGGGGAAAATGTGAGCAGGAGCTTCTATCGTGGATTTCATGGGAATGAACAAGTGAGGCAGGGTGAGCAGGCTGAGGATTGGCTAGTTCGAATAATTTCACTGGGCTCTGGGGCACAGGGGCTGCCCCTGGTTGTCTGGTACTCAGCCTTTGGTGATGGAGCCAGGGGAGGGTGGCCCTGAATGTGAGTTCCCCACAGAGGAGGGGGTGGGGATGGGGGCCTCTGCATTGAGTGGTTTGCACCTGGAAAGCACTCACCAAGGAGAATCTTTTACTGTTTCTAACAATTGGCTAGTCCTGGGGTCACCAACTGGTTGCCCTGAGGAACTCAAGGGTGAGTTTGGATATTTTAACTGTTTTTCCAAATTGTTCTCCTTCCTTTGTTATGTTAAGGAGATGCAATCACCAACCACCCTGAAGCAGATGAAGCCTCACCACAGAGTTACTCCCACGACCTTTGCCTTATTTTAAATGTTAAGATCTCTCCAGGGGGAGAGAGGAGCTCAGGCCTTATTACCTTAACCTGCAGCCTATGTGGAAGCCTGTTTTCCAACTGAACCAGCACAAGTGAATACCCACCTCTTTCCTTCAAATATTCATACCTCACCCAAAATAAATGTCCCTGTGCCCCTTTGTTTGGGACTTCATGACTTTGGAAATGATTCATCATGGTCTCCTATTTGCTGCAAATATACTTTACTTTGTGAGACAACTACTTTTGGTGTAGAGTCTGATTTAACTCACCAGGAGGGAACCCACTTTGGTTCAGTAACACTAGGAGGGGCCATCCCTCCCGGGGTCAGCAAGACCCAGATGTCAAATATCAGATATTCAGAAAATAAAAGACTTGGTTAAAACACCATTTGAGCTGACAGAGCAAACCACAGACAACGGAGAGCCTTGAGGGGCCAGGACTGCACTGACAAATAAAAATGGCAAGCAATAGGGTATATTGGAGAATATGAGGAAGCCATTTGGTATAAACCTAATTCAGCCTGACCTTGTTTTTCCAAAAGGGCCTGACCTTGGCCATTGAGCATGCATTGTATATCTGCTTTAGAGATTCCCTATGGCAAGAGCAAAGGCCCTTGAGATAAAGGTGCAACTTCCCTCCCCCTCCCAACGTTGGCATTTCTTTAAGGATTAAGCATCTTTCCTTAGGCTAGGAACTGATTGCTGCACTCACCTGTGACCACCCAGCTCAAGACAATAGACTTGCCTCCTGCTACGCCCTCCGAGAGAGCAGACCCACTACCTGCTGTGTCCATCAAGTGCTGTGCTGACAGGGCAATCTTGTGACTATTGTGGGAGGGACATTTCAATCCTATGTGAAACGTCCTGTTTGGGGCTATATAACCACTCTGCATACCTCACTTCTTTGGTGCCCTTTCTTCCTTCGGGAAGAAAGGCCCCGGGCCATGGTCCTCAGATTTCAGCTCAGAATAAACTCACCCAAATTTTCATTTATAGATTGGTTATGGATTGTTTTTGTCGACAGCACTGTGAACACAGTGAGCACTGATTCCCGTGGCCTCAGAGGCAATCCTCTCTTCAGCTCCCATGTGGATCGATATTTGTTCATAAAACACTCATTTTGTTTAACTCTTTTCAGCGGATTTGTAGCACAAGAACACATGCATTTTTTACCTCACTAGCTTCTTCATGAAGAGTCATCTAACCACTTCTTGGCCACATTATTTTGTCAATTTCGTCTAACCAATAACTTTGGAATTTGATATCTACATGTTCCAGCCAAAAGTTCCATTTTAACATCTTGTTACGCTCGTTCTAGGGTAATTTTTTTGCATCCTCATAAAGCATCGAGTAATATTTGGCCCCAATTCCTGGCTCTGTGAAGATCGAGCAAGCATCCTGTCCTGTAGTAACTCCATTATTAGTGACATTATTGTTGGTATCATCAGTCCGGGAGTTTTTGGTGACCTGGGCACACATCGACAGCATTCTTAAAGCTCCTAGGAGAGCACCAATTAATGCAGTGGTTACAACAAAAATGCCCAGTGTGTGAGATTTAATAATAAAGATTTTATTTGTGTTTCTCTACCTTCCCTTCAGGTGACATTATTTTCCTCTCTGGTAAACAATCCACCACAAACATCTTTGAGTTTTCTATTTTTCTACTTTTTACTAGATTTTTCTTGATTCAAGATAACGTACGCTCGGGAAAGAAAATCTAAATATTATAGAACTAAGAAAATCAAATATTCCTGTAGTTTCACCTTTGGAGTGTAGGGGAGGAGGACATTTCCTCTATCCAAATGTGGGTTCGTCTGGCGGGAGAACAAATTAAATTCACATGAGACAGAATAGCAAGAGAAAATTAAACAAAGCTTTATGAGGAACCAAGACCTGGGGGCTTTCTTACCAAAGGAAGAAAGGGCACCAAAGAAGTGGGGTGCACAGAGTGGTTATATACCCCCAAACAGGATATTTCACGTATGACTGAAATGTCCCTCCCACAGTGGTCACAAGATTGCCCTGTTGGCACAGCACTTGATGGACACAGCAGGTAGTGGGTCTGCTATCTCAGTGGGCATAGCAGGAGGCAAGTCTATTGTCTTGAGCTGGGTGGTCACAGGTGAGTGCAGCAATCAGTTCCTAGCCTAAGGAAAGATGCTTAATCCTGAAGGAAATGCCAATGTTGGGAGGGGGAGAGAAGTCAGTTACAGGAGGTTCCTAGACAAGCACAATAAAATGCAGATTTAAGTCCTTGCCTTCCCCATTGGTTAAGAGTTTCTAGAGATATCTTTACAGATGGAGAGTTCCTTTACAATGTAAACGTCTCTTACAAAGGGTAAGTAAATTCTGCTTTTCAGTTTTTTTCCTGTCTGCAAAGTAACTAGCCTCAAATAATCATCATGCCAAAGAGACATATCTTAGGGTGGCCATTTCCAGGTCCCCACAGGAGTCAATAATATTGATGCAAATTCTTTTACATCTTTCTTTTATATACTGTTCTCATTAATGATTAGTTTTATTACTATTATTCATTCACGTGTATTAAATAGCAGAATCACTGACTATGCAGAAATAAACAAATTCTTTCTACAGACCACGGTTAAGCACAGGTTGGCTCTGGAAACAAGGCACACATTCTGCATATTTCTTGGCTAGTGTGCAACTCCACAGCCTGTAGGGACAGCGCTCAGTCATGTCAGCTGACATCATGAAGGCCTCCTGTAACTGCTTGTGACTTTGCTGGCCCTGCATGCACTACGTCCGTGTGTGCAGCTGAGCCCTTCTCTTGGGCACGTTTGTGGACAGCCCTGATCTGGTTGCCAGAGTGTGAGCCCCTCCCAGGCCCAGCCCATGTGCTGAAGGTCCGTATCCCCAATTCCAGGCATGGCACCTGGGCGGAAGAGTAGATTCCTGTGAATTCTTGGGAGGCAAGGTAATGGGTGTGTTTCACAAGGAAAACCCAGTAGAAATGCAGCTCAGTTATGTATTAGAAACCAAAGATTTGCTGTTCGAGTTGGACCCAAGAATGGAATGAGCCCAGTGTACCAGGAGGACGGTGACAGCTGACGAATTCTAGCAGCTTGGTTGGCATCTTTGGCAAAATTCCTCACTACTTTGCCATGCCTCACATGCTACACTCCTTCAATTCTGTGGGAGAACTGTGGGCAGCCCTGAGCCCTATTCTCACAAGGGACAGCGACGAAATGGAATGTATTTGAAGAATTGGGCCCCCAAATGAGTAGTTTCTGGATGTTAAAGTTGTGGTGGACGTTAGACGGGGTTAAGGTGAGGTGCATTCACTCTTTCCCAGGGTCTAAGGAGGCCACGCAGAATTGAAGACTGCTTTCATTTTGAATGACTTCAAAGGATAAATTTACGAGACATGACAAAATAAGATTTAGTATATTATGAGAACAACTCCTAAACCGCTGAGCTTTCCAAGCACAATGTGCAAGACCAGCTCTTACTCATCATTTGTGTTCCCAAGCATGTTGGAAAGCAGTTTGTGGGAAAACAATAAATTCAACTTCTGTAACTAGATAGACCGTATGATCTCCAAAAGCGCTTCAATTCTCTATTTCCAAAATTCAGTGAATGATATTTATCATAGAACATGCTTTTTCACTATAAATTAGAAAAGCATAAATAATATTAAATAAAATTACGAATTGAAAAATCACCCCAAACCCCATCCCCCAGTCAAGATTCTTCTCATTATCTACAATCCATTTTAATCTTTTTTTTTTGTTCATTCATTCAACTGAACTTTGTGTTGCCTTTGCTGCTCAGATGCTGGCCTGTCCTCTGTGTCTGCTGGCCACTACGGCAGACGTGCCTTGATGCTCCCATCTCAGACCCTGTTCAGCTCTTCTTCACAGGCCGGGGCTGTCTCATGCTGCAGGAGTCTGCTCAGCCTCCAAACAGGGCAGTCCAGAAGGACGAGGCCAGCCCTTAAACAACGAATTGCGGGAGGTAATGGATAAATACTCCCGCTTCCTTGAGGAATGTTCCATAAGGCTTCTCAGACTGTCCCTGTTGCCTACAGGAGTGACTTGCTTATTAGCCTCCCTTTAATACCTTTCCATCATCCTGCATCTTACTTTCCCTGTTCCCACTCTTGTGCTTCTTGAGGGATAGCCTCATGCACATAAGACCTTGTTTCAGGGTCTACTTGTAGGTGGGATCCAAACTAAGTCACCTGTTCCTGCCACGTGTGGCGCTAGGTCCTGGGATCAATAAGTCATGGTCCGAACTCATGAGGAATGTGGTCCATTTGGAGCAGACGGACATTACAACATAAAGGGGCTGTGACAGGGTTTAGACAAGTTAACAAGGACAGCTGAAGCAGGTGGCAATGACTCCATTCGTGATGTCTAGGAAGACCCACAGCAGTGTCTGTTCCAGCAGAGACTTAAAGACTAAGCAGAAACTGACAAGGCATCTGATCGAGCAGCAGCATTGCTGGCACGGGGTGCCGCATGCAGAGAGAAGGGGATGGCAGCAACCATGACACAACTGGGAGGACTCCAGGAGTGCGGCACAGTGGGTGGGGAGCGCAACAGTGAGAGGCAGATGAGCCTGCGGAGGTTGGCAGGAGCCAGGCTTGCGGTGGAATTTGGCTATTAAAGTCTAAGCAGTGAAAGACTCTTAAAGCTTAAAAAATAATTTTGAAAAAAATTTGAAGAGAGTGACAATCAGAATGTCACTTTACAAAGAGAGAACTTTATCTGCAATGTGAAGAACATGGACAGTAAGCCAGGAAATCAGAAACTAGGGTATTAAAATTATACACTTGAGAAATTATGGGGCCTGATCCAGATTAGGGTGGATAAAGAGAGAAAAGAAAGAAGGCATGTGAAGGATATATTGAAGGTACAATCAACACCACCTTGCACAGATTGAAGGTGTGAGTGAGTGTGTGTGTGTGTGTGTGTGTGTGTGTGTGGTGCTGCATTGGTAGAAAATATTAAGACTGGTTCCTAGATTTTGCTCTTGGGTGACTGGATCAATTGGACTATGTGAGGAAGAGAAGAAGTAGAAGATGAGATAACTCTTCTGTGAACTCTGAGGTGGAAACGTCTAGAAGACAGCCCAAGGGAGAGGTCAGACTTGGACACATTGATTTTTCTTCATTGTCTGGACATGGGGGGAAACTAGAAGAAGGGGAAGAGAAAAACATGTTAATAACTGTGAAGAACATTGTTTAAAACAGATGAGACATTATTTTAATAACTATGTGATCTTCTACTACATAAATATTAACCAACATTTGGGATGTCGCCGAATGTTTCACTATATAAGGAACACAAATTACTACTCTTGTATATGTGTCTTTTCCAATTTGTAAAATTAGGTCCTTGAGATGCATTCACAGATTACAACTATACGTGTCCAATTCTGATATATAGTGTTGTATCAGTCAGGACTCTCCAGAGAAGCAGAATAGATATATTTAGAGAGAGATTTTAAGAATTTTCTCAGGAGATTGTAATAATCTGTAATCTGGCAAATCTGAAATTGGTAGGGCAGGCCAAGCAGGCTGGCAACTCAGGCAGGATTTTATGTGGCAAGCTGGGGCAGAATTCCTTCTGTTCTAGGAAACCTCAGTTTTCATCTTAAGACCTTCAGTTGGATGAGGCCCACCCACGTTACGGAGGTCATCTGCTTTACCTGAACTCCACTGATTGCAAATGTTAATCATATCTACAAAATACCTTCACACCGACGCCTGGATTGCTGTTTGATTCAATGCCTGGGTCCTATAGCCTACCTGTGTTGACACAGAAGACTAACTTTTGCAAGTGCTAAATGCTCAATAAATTTCCATCATTGACCTCCTCACCACTGCTGTTTGCTCCTCTCTGCATGAGTTCAAAAATAAGGCTGGTCTTTTTAATCTTGCCAATCTGGTACGTCTTCATGTTTTTGCTTTATCTGGTTGCATTCTGCATTTATTACTGAGTTATATTTCTTCCTTTGTAAGATGTCTTATCCCATATTTTCTTGCAGTATTTTTCAATCTTTTTCTTACCCGTTCACGTCTTTGAACAGTATCAAATATATCGGTATAACGAGAGGAACAGGAGACCAGATTTTTGACCTAAGCATCTAGCCAATTGTTCCAACAGTAATCCAATAATTAATTTCCCTGCTGTTTATCATAAACCAACCTCATACTATTCTCTGTGGCTTCTCTCTTTTGTTCAATTGATTTGGACTCGGTAATAATTTATTTTCACTATGCTATTTATCTCCTGAAATGGGTGTCATAATTCATCTAAGTGATTTTCCATAATAAAGCTTAAGATTTATTTTCTCTAGACTTTGGAAATAACAGTGTTCTATAAAATTGTGTCCTGGAACTCTCCTTCTAAATCACTTCGGTCAGGGCAGTAGTGAGTACACGTGTTCAGATTTCTGTACAGATGCAAAAGTTTCTTTAGGTCGTGGCTGTGTCTCAGGCCCACATTCTAATTTAGGGGAGACGCTGCACATATGGGGAATATCAGACTCTGCCAGTTATCACAACGCCTCCTTACTGCCCAGCCTGCTCACAGTTGAATTCATGTTGACAGGGTCAGACATTTCTGATCCTGCAGTGCTCAAGGTGTGTGGTTGTACTCCATTTGTGATGAAAACCCGGCATGTCTCCCCATTCCTCGCCCCCTGGCACTGACACCTGTAATAGTTTCCTGTATTCTCCCATTTGCACTGCACATTTGTTCTCCAGGGGAGCGTTATCCGAGCTCTGACCTCGCTGTTCCTGCTCTGGAAACTCTCATGTCTCCCCATTGCTCACCTAGTTAGGGAGAAGCGCCTAACACCCTTCACACTCTCCCTCTGCCTTTCCACACTCACTTCCCGCTGTGTCTCTCCCTTCATACCTTCTTGCTCCACTCACACTGCCAACCCCCTGTTGCCCAGCAAGCTCCTCTCTCCTTCCTTTGCTCATGCTATTGCTTCAGGCACTGCAGCCGCCCGTCCTGGTCCAAATAGCACACGCCCACCCTAACCCCTAACTCCTGAGTCACCATGCAGCCACCTCTTCACTGAGGCCCCTTCTGCCTGTCCATCAACTGCCCAGTCCAGGTGTCTCCCGCTCCTGTGAGCCCCCAGCTCTGCACTTCCCTTACGGACCTCCTCTGGCCATCATGAAGTTCAAAGAGATTTGTGAATTTCTCTGATCTTATCCTCCAGTATCGTGGATGCTTCTTGAAGGTAGTGTAAACTTTAGTCATGATTTCTTCCTTTTTCAACAGATGCCTGGAATAATTGTTGACCTGAGTTTTAAAATTCAACACTTTAGGAGAGTATTTATTAAGATTTAAATGACATTTTATAAATAAAGTTATAAGTGTAAAACAGTACAAGAAATATAAGCAAGGCAAAAAAAAAAAAAAACCAAAAAGGAATGAGAATGGGAAGGGAAACTCTCCCAATTCCTGTGTTGACCACGTTACACAGACAGCCATCACCCATCATGTTTATCATCAGAAACCATGTTTTCCAGGACTGGTAAAGGCCCTCTGTTGGAAAAGATGATCAAGGCTTTGAAGAAGTGACAGTGGGATGCCGTGGGAGAGTCACGGCCTCAGGAAAGCATTGCTCAAGGTGTATCTTTCCACACTGTGTGATTTTGGACAAGGTCAAAGTATGACCTCTCCTTACCTGAGTGTCCAGCTTCTAGAATTCACTAAAATGCTACTCTCACTTTCTTTTGTTCAGAGAGAGAAAACTAACATCTGATTCCATCAATGATTTTATTAACTGGGGAAATTCTATAGTCTCCTGGTTATAATTGAATCTTAAATGATCGTTTACAGAATAATAGTCATAATTGGTTCAATCTGTTTGAATAACGAATAGTTTAATGTCATGATCATTGAAAAATAACATAATCTTCTAACAATGAAATGAGCCAGTAGTCCTTCTCTTAATATTTATTTTTCTTAAAGCTTTTAAATGGTTATGATCTTCAGAAAGCTAAAAAAGATGATTTGCTTCTAAATCTTTCCCTTTGGTCTTGGATTTGGAGGAGCACACGATTCGTTGTCACACTAAATCACACTGACAGAATATTAAAAACACATTTTCTAAATGGGTTTTTTTTTTAACTGAAGATTTTACTTGGATGCATATTGTCAATATTACCTTGAGCTTCTCAGAGCCAGGAGCAAATGGCAAAACAGAGCATTTCAATGCTCCCCTTTCATGTGGAGGACTGCCAGCCGTTGCCCCGTCCAACCTCTAAAAGTCAAGCCTTCCTTCGTGTGGTCGTTGTGGAGTCTCATTTTCTGTGTCAGAAAGCTGTGTCTCATTTACTGTGTCAAGAGGATAAGATGTGGCATCTCATCTTGAGTTTTGGGGAGCTGACACCTCCTCCTGACCAAAACCAGCCCTTGCTCAGAACAATGATTCACAAGCAATGGGCATGTTCTGTGTGCTGTACACGACTTCACTCACTCGGCCTTCATGAGAATCATGGGAGGTTGGTGTTGTCATTACATCTAACTCAGAGTTGGAGAGAGTGAGCACAGAGGTCAAGTCAACTTACTCCAGGTTTCCAAATGCTGGGGACCGGGGAAGAACCGCACTGTGTGGTCGCCACTCTTGGGCTGTGAACCACACTCCCACTCAGGCTAGTTACTAAAGGATTCCATGTTTGCCTGTGTGAGGAACGGCTGCGGATGCCCTGGGAATGCTCTCATTGTGTGACTCACTCTTCATTTTCTAGAGCTCTCGTAAAAGCATTTGGTTCACTTAAAGTTTGAAAATAGTTCAACCTTTCAACAGAGTGCTAAGTGAGATGATTTGGTTTCTGATGTTCAAAAAGTGATCCCAGAGTAACATCCAGGACAGCAGTCTTCAAGGTTGGTTCCACAGCACCCCATCGGGGGGCTTCCTGGGGGCTGACAAGGCCGAGAGCCTGGGCACAAAGAGGGTTACAGCTAGCAGGAAGCTTCTGGTTTCAGTCAGAGCAGCTTCCTGTGTGTGTGTATTCATTTGCTCACCAACACTTACTGAAAACACCATGGTGCTGGGCCCTAGGGTAATAACTGTGAACATATGAATGAGAGAGATATGCTCACTTCTCTCAGGGGCATCGCAGTTGAGTGGATGGCCTGTCATTGAACATAAAAGTGACAGTTGTGGCCGGCGCTATGAAGTTAAAACAGAGGAACTAAGAAATCATGAAACACACAGACCCAGCCTGTCAAATTCCTTTGCTAAAAAACAAACATAGAAACACACACACATATCTGTCTACCTGTCTATCTATAATCTGTATCTAGGTATTGATCATCTATATCTATCTATTTATCTCTATCCATCTATCTTTCTACACCATTTGAGAAAATAATGCTCTGGCCTCAGATTTTTCTTCTAGCGTGTAGTCCTCATGTTGTCACTGGTAGAAGGGCGGCCTTGGTAAGTTTCTTGGACTTTCAGACATTGTATTTGGTAAGAAGAAATAGTAAGTATCTTATAGGTAGGTTGTCTATTCAATGAGCAAAAATATTTATAAAACATCTATTTCCAAATTGTGAATATATAATAGGCCAAACAATTTTCCTCTCCTTAAGACACAAAATACAGAGAGATTCTGGAAGTGTCTTAAAAAGAAACAAAAGGAGCTGGCCTGGTGGTGCAGCAGTTAAGTGCACATGTTCCGCTTCGGCAGCCTGGGGTTTGCCAGTTTGGATCCCGGTGTGGACATGGCACTGCTTGGCAAGCCATGCTGTGGTAGACATCCCACGTATAAAGCAGAGGAAGATGGGCATGGATGTTGGCTCAGGGCCAGTCTTCCTCAGCAAAAAGAGGAGGATTGGCAGCAGTGTTAGCTCAGCACTGATCTTCCTCAAAAAAACCCAAAAAGGAACAAATGATGAACAATCGGTGTACGTAGTTACCACTAGCGCGTTCTTGTTTGCTATTTTAAAGGAGAATTTCAAGTCAATTGAATTATTTCCAAAGAACCATTTAATTATACAATTACGTTAATATTTTTTTTTCTTTCTCTACTTTGAATTTGGGCAAAACAGATTTGGATTTTGCTGTTTCCATTTAAAAGACTGATGATCTGGTGCAGTGAAAAACATGTTGATTCCCAGCTTTTTGTTACACAATTTTATGTGCTTGTTTTTCCAGAAAATTTCCATGATGCCGTTGCCGTAAGGTGTAAAGAGGGTCTTTACCAAGGCAGGGACCTAGGTACTGTGTGGGAAAAGCGATGCCATTATGTTGTGGAGCTTATCCTTAGTCAAGTCTACTGCATGACGCATGAAAACTTATTTGCAATATCTTAGCATTTGAACACTATTCTCTGCCAAAAAGATTTCAAAAGACAGAGCCACAAAGAAGGGCAAGCCCATTAAGCCAGCACTGATTTGGCACTTTCATAGAGGAATGACAGGAAGAGAGACCAGGGACCTACTGCAGGATATTATTCAAGGCCAAAGGCGAGTTACACTCCTTCTCAAACTGTGTCTGTGATGAAGACAGGAGGACAGGCCCAGCATGGGCTATTTCTGTTGTGCAGAAAGGACCAAAAGTGCTTGTTTGCTCACTCTCCCACTTTTTCATTTTGTCAAAACAAGATCACTTAATTGTGGAACGCTGTAAAGGGTTCCCCTAACAATACTATGAGGTGATTAATATACTTGAAAATTTAATAAATGGAACTTCCGGCTTCCTGTTCCACACATAAGAAGCCTAAGAGTCACCGCTCCAGCCCTAAAAAGAGTAAAAAGCCAAACAGATTGAAAACTCAACAATTCTTCTTGGATCTGTAAGAGCAGGGAGGACACAGGACAAATTGGTGCCCCTAAGATTGGAAAGACCCACAGGCAAATACAGGCAGTCCCGTCTTACCAGAGCAGGGACTCACGGGGAAACCGCAGAAGGAGCCGGTGCTGGAGAAGGAATCCTGAATTATAATTGAGGGACTGCTGGAGACTAAGTGTGGACAAGTCTGAGTTTACAACTGCAGGAAGACTCAGTCACTGGGGGCCTCCACAATATTATGAGAATTACCTCCAGGAACTTGACCAGATTCCTGCAGTGAGTAGCCCAGAAAAATCCCCTTCTGCTTCTTGCAGGGGCAGAAGAAAAGGAGGCATTTTGAAATATACCAGGGCATTCTTTCTTCTTAACAAGGCCTGCCCTCAGGAGAAACTAGTTCACTACAGCCGAACCTGCTGGGGTTTTATCAGAGCCCAAGTGACCTGGGAGAAGGGAAGTACTCCACTCCAGCCCACTTCGGCAATCCTGTTCTACTCTAAGGAGTGGGGGGTAAAACTGAGAAACCTTTGTGAAATTCACAGTCCAGAGGTACAGTTTCACTGAAAAGACTGAGACCCAATCCTAGGACTATAGAACAATTTCCCCACACACACACCTCACCACCACATTACAAAAGGTCCGTTTACAGCAGCTCCTTTTACCTGGCCCATCACATCCGGCTATCAAGGAAATATTACAAGGCACTCTAAAAGACAAAAAGAAAACTTTGGAGGGACAGAGTAAGTGTCAGAAACAGACATAGCAGGGATGTTGAAATTACCGGATCAGGAATTTAAAACAACTATGATTAATATGCTAAGGGCTCCAATGGGTAACGTAGACATCATGCAAGAACAGACGGATAGAAACAGCAGAGAGATGGAGATCTTAAGAAGGAACCAAAAGAAATGTTAGAGATCAAAAACACTGTAACAAAAATGAAGAATGCCTTTGATGAGCTCATCAGTAGACTGGACATGCTAAGGAAAGAATTTCTGAACTAGAAAATATATCAATAAAATCTTCAAAAACTGAAAAGCAAAGAGAACAAAGATTGAAGAAAACAGAATAGCATATCCACGGACTATGAGACAACTACAAAGAGTGTAATGTATGCATAATGGGAATGCCAGAAAGAGACAAAGAAATAGAAAAAACGTTTAAAACAACAACTGAGAATTTCCCCAAATTAATGTCAGATACCAAACCATTCATCCAGGAAGCCCAGAGAACGCCAACCAGGATAAATGCCAAAGAAAACCTTACCTATTCATACCACTTTCAAACTGCAGAAAATCAAGAGAAAGAACAAAATCCTTAAATAAACTGACAGAAAAGAAAACACCTTACTACTACTAAACAAAGATAAGAATTACATCTGACTTCTCAGAAAACATGCAAGCAAAAACAGAATGGAGGGAAATATTTGAATTATTGAGAGAAGAAAACGCTAACTTAGAATTCCATACCCTGAGAAATTATCCTTCAAAAGTTAAGGAGAAATAAAGATTTTCTCAGACAAAAAATGAGGGAATTTGTTGCCAGTAAACCTCCCTTGCAAGAAATGTTAAAAGAAGTTCTTTAGAGAGAAGGAAAATAATATAGATCAGAAACTTGGATCTGCATAAAGAAAGGAAGAGAATGGAAGAAGGAACAAGAGAAGCCAAAATAAAAATTTTTATTTTTTCTTATCCTTAATTGATCTAACAGATAACAGTTTGTTCAAAGTAATAGCAACAATATATTTATGTATGGTCATGTATATTTATCATATATATTGATATGCTTATGTATGCTTATATATAAGTGAAATGAATGATAGCAATAATACAAGAGACAGGAGGAAGGAATTAAGATTATATGATTAGTATAGTTATTCAAACTACCCATGAAGTGGTATAGTGGTATTTGAAAATGGACTGAAATTAGTTGCAAATGTATATTGCAAACACTAAAGTAACCACTATAAACACTAAAAAAAGAAACATAACTGATATGCTAAGAAAGGAGAGAAAATGGAACTGTATGAACTACTCACTTAAAAGCACACAATGCAGAAAAAGAGTGGGAGACAAAAATAAGAACAAAAAACAAAGGCAATACACAGAAAACAACAGCAAATATGGTCGATGTTAATCCAAGTTTATCAATAATCACTTTGAACATCAATGGTCTAAATGCACCAATTAAAAGACAAAGATTCTCCAAGTTAATCAAAAACAACACCCAACTATATGTTGTTTACAAGAAACCCACTTTAAAGACACATATAGATTAAGAGTAAATGCATGGAGGAAAATATCCCATGGTAACACTAATCCATAGAAAGCAGGAGTAGCTGTACTAATTTCATACAGGGCAGACGTCACAGTAAGGGAAGTTATCAGAGATAAAGAAGGGAATTACACCATGATAAAGAGGTCAATTCTCCAACAAGACATAGCAATTCTTAATGTGTACGTGTCTAATGACACAGCATCAGACTATGTGAGGCAAAAATGGATAGAAATACAAGGATAAATAAATGAATCCACCATCAAGTTGGGAACATTGGCACCCCCCCTACCAAATATGGACAGATCAGCAGGCAGAGACTCAATAAGAACATAGTTGAACTCAATTACACCATCAATCAATTGGATATAATTGACATCTGTGGACTAATTCATTTAACAACAGCAGAATACACATTTTTCTCAAGCTCACATGGAACATTAACAAAGACAGACTACAATCTGGTCCATAAAACACACCTTAACAAATTTAAAATAATAGAAATCATGCATCTGCTTTCAGACCACAATAGAATGAAACTAGAAATCAATAGCAGAAAGGTAAGTAGAAGATCCCAAAATATGTGGAGATTAAGCAACACACTTCAAAATAATACATGGATCAAAGAAGAAATCTCAAGAAAAGTTTTAAAATATTTTGAACTAAATGAGAATGAAAATGCAATTTATCAAAATTTATGGGATACAGCAAAAACATGCATAGAGGGAAATTTGTAGCATTTAATACATATATTAGAGAAGAAGAGAGATCTAAAATCAATAATCTACATTCCACCTTAGGAAACTAGAAAAAGAATAGCAAATTAAATCCAAAGTAATCAGAAAGAAAGAAATAATAATTAGAGCAGAAATCAATGAAATTAAAAACAGGAATTTACTAGAGAAAATCAATAAAAACCAAAGCTGATTCTTTGAAAAGATAAGTAGGATTGACAAGCCTCTAGCTGGGCTAAAAAAACAGAGAGAGAATACAAATTACTAATATCAACTGTGAAAGAGGGAATATCACTACAGATTCCCATGGACATTAAAGAAAAGAAAGATGATAAAGGAATGCTATGAACAACCCTACACCCACAAATTCGATAAACTTGATTAAATGGACAAATTGCTTGAAATATACAATTTTCCAAAACTCGCACAAGAAGAAATAGAGGATTTGAATAGGCCTATATCTATTTTTAAAAAATTGAATCAATAATTAATGATGTTCCAAAACAGAAAGCACCAGGCCGAGAGGTGTTCACTAGTGAATTCTATCCAATATTTAAAGAAATTACACAAATTCTCTACAATCTCTTCTAGAGCATAGAAGCAGATAACTGATTCTATGATGCTGGCATTACGTTAATACCAAAACCAGACAAAGACATTATAAGAAAAATACAGACCAATATCTCTCATGAACATAGATGCAAAAATCCACAACAAAATACTAGCGAATCATATTCCAAAATGTATAAAAATGATTGCACTAACATGTGGGATTTACCCAGGTATGCACGGATAGTTCAACATTCACAAATCAAGTAATGTAATCCATCACACCAACAGACTTAAAAGAAAAATCACGTAACTATATCAATAGATGTAGAAAAAGCATTTGACAAGATTCACCAACCTTCCATGATAAAAAAATCTCTCAGTAAACTAGGAGTAGAAAGGAACCTTTCAACTTGATAAAGACTATCTACAAAAAACCTATAGCTGATGTCATACTTAATGGTGAAAAACTCTTGCTGTTCCACCAAAATCAGGTACAGGGCAAGGATGTACCCTCTCACCAGTCCTTTTCAACATAGTACTGGAAGTGCTTGCTAATAAAATAAGGGAAAAAAATGTATACAGATTGGGAAGGAAAAAATAAAATTGTCTTTGTTCACAGATGAGATGATCCTCTATGTAGAAAAGCCAAATGAATTGACAAAATAAATCCTGGAACTAATAAACGATTATAGTAAGGATGTAGAATACAAGGTTAATATCCAAAAATCAGTTACTCTCCTACTTGTCAATAATACACAAATGAAATTTGAAATGAAAAACGCAATACCATTTATATTAACATCCCCCCAAAATGAAATACTTAGTTATAAATCCAAAAAAATACGTACAAGATCTATATCAGGAAGACTGTGAAACTCTGATGAATGAAATCAAAGCAGAACTAAATAAATGGAGAGATATTCCATTTCATGGACATAAAGATTCAATATTGTCAAGATGTCAGTTCTTCCCAATCGGATTTGTAGATACAATGCAATCCCAATCTAAATCCCAGCAAATTATTTTATGGATATTGATGAACTGATTCTAAAGTTTATGTGAACAAGAAAAAGCCTCAGAAGATTCAGTGTAATATTGAAAAAGAAGAACAAAGTCAGAGGACTTTGTTCAAGACTTCAAGACTTATTGAAAGCTACCGTAATCAAGACAGTGCAGTGTCAGTGAAGGAGTAGACAAATAGATTAATGAAACAGAATAGAGAACCCAGAAATAGACTCCCGTAGATATAGTCAACTAATCTTTGACAAAGGATCAAACACAATACAATGAAACAGAGATAGTTTCTTCAACAAATGGTACTGAAACAATTGGATATCCATATGCAAAAAAATGAATCTAGATACAGACCGTATAACTCTAGAAAAGTTAACTCAAAAGAGATCATAGACTTAAATGCAAAATGCAAAAATATAAAACTCCCAGAAGGTAACATAGGAAAACACCTTGATGACCTGAGTACGGTGATGACTTTCTAGACAAAACGCCAAAGACACGATCCATGAAAGAAATAATTAGTAAGCTGAACTTCATTAAAATTAAATGCTTCCACTCTGTGGAAGACAAAGTCAAGAGAATTAGAAGACATGCCACAGACCAGGAAACAATATTTGTAAAAGATACATCTGACAAGAAACTGTTATCCAAAATATACAAAGAATTCTTAAAACTCAACAGTAACGAAACAAACAACCTGATTAAAAATTGGGCCAAAGACCTTAACAAACACCTCTCGAACGAAGATGTACAGATGACAAATAAGCATAAGAAAAGAAGTTCCACATCAGCTGTCATTAGGGAAATTCAAATTAAATCAACAATGAGATATCGCTATACACCTATTTAAAATGGCCAAAAACTGGAGCATTGACAACACCGAATGTTGATGAAGATGTGGAGCAACAGGAATTCTCATTCATTAATGGTGAGAAAGCAAAGCAGTACAGCTACTTTGGAAAAAAGTTTGGTAGTTTCTAATAAAAATTCAATATGCTCTTATCATATGATCTGGCAATTGTGCCCCCCAAAAGTTGAAAACATGTCCACATAAAAACCTGCACATGAATATTTATGGAAACTTTATTCCTAATTGCCAAAATTTGGAAACATTCAAGGGTCCTTCAGGAGATGAGTGGATAGATAAACTATCGTGTGTACAGACAATGGAATATTAATCAATACTAAAAAGAAACGAGCTCTCAAACTATGAAAAGACATAGAGGAACCTTAAGAGCATATTACTAAGTGAAAGAAGCCAATCTGAAAAGACTGCATACTGTATGATTCCAACTCTATGACTTTCTGGAAAAGGCAAAACTGTGGAGATGGTAAAAAGACCCGTGGTTGACAAGGGTGTGGTGCGGGGAGGGATGAATCAGCGAAGCACAGAAGATTTTTAGAGAGTGGAATGACTCTGTGTGATACTACAATGGTGGCTACATGTCATTATACATTTGTCCAAACCCATAGAATATACAACACCAAGAGTGAACCCTAATGTAAACTATGGACTCTGGGTGACAATGATGTGTCAATGTAGGTTTGTTGATCATAACAAATGTACCACTGAGGTGGGGAGTGTTGATAATGGGGGAGGCTGTGCATGTGAGGGACAAGGCTATATAGGAAATCTCTGCATCTTCCTTTCAATTTTGCTGTGATCCTAAAACTGCTCTAAAAAAAGGAATTTTATTAATTTAAAACCTTAATAAGCAAGAAATTTAATAACAGATAAAGAAAATTAATAACAAATCAGTGAGGAACTCAAGTTAATAAATTGAGATATTTTAAGGTAATTCAAAAAAATTCAAATGTTTATGATCACCAAAAGAGTTCAATTATTGGTGACTCCCCTTTATTCTTTTTTTTCTTTTTATTTTCCTTCATTTTCTCCCCACCCACCCATGCATCATCTTTATTATCAATTTATAGGAGCATAACAAGTAATCTATATGCTTACTCTTTCCTGAATTGAGCTGTTACTTCTTGAACTGGTTATAATTTAGGAAGCTCTTCCATGTCACTCATTTCCTTTCCACTCTCCCAGCCCATTGAGCTGCTGCTTGCTGCTCCCCTGACCCTTGACATTTCCATTCCAGGTCATTTGTCTATCCAACATCTGCTCTATGGTGGGCACTGTGCTACGTACTCAGGAGACCAAATGGACAAGCTCCCCTGTACCTGCTGAGATTGTGTCAGAGCAGGGAGGCCAGCAAAGGCAGTACACTTAACACTATATCTGTACTCTCTAGCTGGGAGATACATACTATGTGGGTAAAATGGAGACAAATCAGCATGTCTGAGCTGTGTGGGGCCCAGGAGGGTTGCCAGCGGAGGCCTCACTGTGAAACAACGATTTGCACCTCATTGGAACAAATATGAAAACCCCTGAGGCAGTGATTGTGCCCATATCTGGGGAAAATATATAAGTCTGAGGACAGCAGTGCAAGGCTCTGACCCAGGGTCCCTGCCTGTTCAGAGATAGCAAAGGGCCAATGTGACTGGAGCTCAGTGAGTACAAGGGAATGGGTCAGTGAGGTAAGAGGCCAGAGGAGAAAGACTGAGAATGAAAATCAAATGGAGTGATGTGGAGGTCTTCACTTATCCTGATGAGAGTTTCTGTGTAATGATGGCCACAAAGGCCTGAGAGGAATGGGCTCAAGAGAGATGGGGGGAGCTTTAGAAATAGTGGGTGTAGATCACTCTATGGAGGCATCTTGCTGTGGAAGGAAGCTCAGACATGGGTAATTAGTGAAGAAAATGGGGTCAAGTTAGTCCTTTCTGGAGAACTGTAGGATATCCTCTGGGATATCACTAATTAACAGCAGCCCAGAAAAATGAACTTGTCCCAGTTTTCGATAAAGAGATAAAAATATGTGTCATCTACCATGGGTGACACTATGGAGAAGTCAAAGGCCCAGTTGCCTTTAAATTTTAAAACTTACCTGCCTATAATTTTAAAAGGATTATCATTCAGAAGAAGGATTAGACTTCGCATCCTGGTAAATCGGGGAAATAATTTAGTGAGCAGCAGATTTAGAAAAACAATCCCTGCTGATGCACGCCCTGGGAGCTCTGTGCCATGAAGCAGGGACTCCCTGGCTCCATTCTTTTAAGGGGTTTCTGCAGAGTGTGTAGGGATAAACCAGTTATTCCACAGGTCTTCTGCAACTTTGAGCGTCTGAAGAGGAAGGGAAAGCTTTGAAGAAGGTGTTGTCCATGTGAATCCATCCTACTCAGCGGGTCTGCTGTCAGATGCACGGTTTGAGTCTGCCCCTCCTTCATGCTGACTATGAAACTTCCATCAAATACTTTTCTCCAGGACGTCGACAGTTGTAACCTGTTAAAATACATACAAAAATAGTGAACCAGGGCCTGGCCCATTGGAGGAGCGGTTAAGTTTGCGTGCTCTGCTTCGGCGATCCAGAGTTCACCTATCCTGACCTCACACCCCTTATCAAGCCATGCTGTGGCAGGTGTCCCACATATAAAGTAGAGGAAGATGGGCACAGATGTTAGCTCAGGGCCAATCTTCCTCAGCTAAAAGAGGAGGATTGGTTGCAGATGTTAGCTCAGGGCTAATCTTCCTCAAAAAGAAAAATAGTAAACCAAATAAAATAATTTATGGAAAATTAGGTCCCTGGGCTATGTTGTTATGATATAGAATGAAGAATACTGGAGAAAATTTGAAAGTAAAAATCATCCCTTCTCTGACCCAGAATTCATGCCGATCCATAGATTTTTGCGTATAGTCTTTCATAATCAAGAAAAACATTTAGAATCAAAGAGATGGACTGTTTTTACCAAGGACCAGTATTCTGCAAGTAAAATATGGTATCCAAAAACTCATGTATAAAACAGACTCCTGCCTCTGCTGTTCCTGTCTAATGCAGGAGGCAGGTAAGTATGGGAATGTGGAGGCACAATATCATACTTACTGTTCTCAGGATATGGACTGAGACAACAGTGTCAGTACTACAAGAGGGAGAGCGAGTGCTTCTGCCTGGGACACATCAAGGAGGGATTTGCAAAAGACACAACAATTGAAGGACAAATGAGAGTTCACTAGCGAGGGGGAGAAGGGCCTTCCATCCAGAAAAGACCCGAGGGCAACATACAAAGAACGCCATTGGCATGGCTTGACCTCAGCATTTATTTTCTCAAATAGATAGAAGACTGGACAGGAAATGAGAAATCAAGATGAGTTCTTGAAGAGCTAAGGTATGCGGACTCTCTCCTTTCTCCTGTGGGGTCATCAAAGGATTTGAAGCGAGACAACAGCATAATGGCCTCTTGCTCTTAGATAAACCACATGACATGATTCAGATATACTTGGTCACTACCTCTCCCTAGAAGCACTTGGTCACACCTCACCAACATGTCTCACCCTTACTGCAGTCTTCTCTTACCCGGCACCCCTGTACTGCCCTGGCTGCACCACAATCCATTCTCAACACAAAAGCCAGAGAGATCTAAGGAAACTTAAAGCAGGCTCCCATCTCTGGTATCCACTTCGTTCAGAGATGAACTCCAACTCCTTAAAATGGTTAATACAGAGAAGTGTATCTGAGCTCTGACCTTGCCATCCCTGCTCTGGAACCCCTCGCATTTTTCCATTGCTCGTTTGGTTGGAGACAAGCTCCTAACCCCTTCAGACTCTTCATCGCCTTTCTACACACACTTCCCATCGTGTCTCTCCTTTTACACATTCTTGCTCCAATCACACTGGTGACCCCTCATTGCCTAGCAAATTCCTTTTTCTTTCCTCTCATAGCTCTTCTGTGATGTCACTGCTTCCAGGATCCTTAGTAGATAGAACTAAGAAACATATATGTGTGTATACTGCCCCACAAATGCACACATATCTATATTTACTTCTGGAACAGTCACTGTTTGTATATACTGACATCTCTGACTCTAATCTAGCACTGGTTTTGAAGCTTAAAATCCCGGATCCATAAATGTACTGTAATTTCAATTTGGCATTAACTGTATTTTATCAACAGCATGGTTTCTTCTGCCTAGAAGAATGTAGATCAGGTTTAGAAAGACTTTGAAGTAACCTTGGCCCCCTCCTTAATAATTTTCTTTCTATTTTATAATATTGTATCAGCTAAGATAGAGTAGGTTGTGCTGTCCTAATAGACAACCCTCAAAATCACATTAGTTTAATGCAACAAAGTTTTATTTCTTGCTCGTACGAAGCCTTTTGTGCGGGTGGAGGACACAAGTGGACGGGAATGGTGATGTAGAAATCATGCAAACGGAAATATAGATAGAAGGAAAGAATCAAGAAAGAAATGACGCACGGAGTACATGAAACATGTAGTCCCTTGTCAAAGGGTGTAACGTTCCTGTAATTGATATCCCAGAAGAATACAGGCAGAATGAGCTATAGCGATATTTTTAAAAATGGCTAAGAATTTCCCCAAACTGATGAATAACATCAAGCTGCATGTTTGAGAAACTCAACGAGCCCAAACAAGATAACAAAAAAACAAAACAAAACCCTAACTACACCAGAGTCAAGCTATTGAAATTCAAAAGCAAAAGCAAAGAAACAATGGCAAAGCAGCCAGCGAAAAAAGGGACACATTATTTTAAAATTTGCAAGAGATCAAGGTACAGCTGACTACTCAGAGCAATGGCACAGGAGAATATGTAGGTAAGCACAAATGAAAAAGGACTGGAGAAGCATTCCAGGGCTTTAAAGGGGCAATACTTGAAACTGGCAGCCAGCGTAAAGCAAAAATTAGGAGCTAGTAAAGGCATTTTAGTATTCAAAGGTTCTAAGAGTATCAGAAAGTGGTAATGCAATCATTTGTATCATACTTTGCATTTTCTAATCTCTAGGATGACAATGAAAGAAAGTAAAAGATGATAGATGAAACACAACTATGGGAGTGATGAAATGAAATGCAAGAGGTCTATGTACAATCCCAAATAAAGATCCCAAGTCACCATGCTGATTCTAAAAATGTATATGGAGATTTGTAAGGCAGAATTTTGATGGAAATATTGAAGAACAACAAACTTGCAGGACCTGCACTTCCAGATAATTACACATATTGAAATTCTGTAGTAATTACGACAGTGTGGCACCAGAGCAAGTATAGACACATAGACCAAAGCATCTGTCTTATATTTCAATAAAAAATTAAAAGCCCACACTGGAGATATAAAAGAATAGAATTAAGACTGTGGAAAATCCAATTAGTGGAGGGTAATGACATACCTGAAAACCTTTGCTCAACTTCAGGAGTAAGAAGAGACATTAAATTAAAAATGAAGTTGATTCATAGCTGAAAGAAAATGATATGTGAAGATTGCCACATTATAGGAAAATTCCATGAAAGTGAGCAATGCCTGACCACAATCTTGCAAACATTTAAACCAGGGGGAAAAAAATATATATATATATGCATATTATATCATCTAAGTAGGGAAAAATACCAATTTTCACCCAAGAGTATAAACATCTGGCCAGCCTACACTTTTTGTTTGGAACACTAAATATCAGAAGACATCAGAGCAACATGTCTAAAGATTTTAGAAGGTTAAAGTGGTTGATGTATTATCTCTCATGTATGTAGACAAAGTAGAAATGTTTTCAGTTACAAAAGGAATCATAAAATATAGCAGCTAATTATCATTATGCATTTGTGTATGTATGCATATATACATGTATAAGTATGTATATTTATATATGAGGAAATTTGGCCTCATTGAATAAGAAATGAATAGAAATTATGAACCCAAATATGATGACATTAAAGTATGAAACAACTGATAGTAAATTAAAAAAAACACTTCAACCAAAAATGTCAAAATAAATATTGCCCACTTATTTCAGACTTCCAAGGAGTGGATAATTCTCATGTCACATGCACTGTTTTGAATGTAGAAAAATGCAATAAGCTTCCTTATTCATTGTATGATATTAATATGGCCCTAATGCTTCATCCACTCTATTTTCTGACAAAAAATAAATAATTCTAGATAAAAATTGAAAATCTAATTCCTTCAAAATTAGAGATGAAAAAGTAACAAATAAAATTCTTAGATATAAAATCCAGCACTAGGTTATGACCAAGAAAGATGTATTCATCAATGAAAGATGAGTTGCATTTTGAAAATGTATAAAAGTTAATCATATAAATATTTAAAAACGAATGCACAGACAACTAATAGGCATTTGATAAGATTTAAATTTCATATTTTGTTAAAATAACAACAATTATGAAATGGAGTAGCAGGAAGCTTCCTTAGCATGACAAATAACATCTATCTCAAATCAAAGGAGCTTCCAGTTTATAGTCTGACATGTAAAGAATTTAGAAGGTGTCACTCCCATCCTCACAAAAAGAAAAATCAGCAATTCTTCCTGGATGTGTCAGATAACTGAAGTCACAGGGCAAAGAGATCCCCAGAAATTTGACAGACAGACATGCAGATACAGAGAAACGCAGCTTACCAGGAGCAGAGGCCAGGAGCCAGAGTCAGTATAGGTAGGAACACTTAAAACTATTATTGGTGAATTTGAGGAAGCTCAGTGTGGACTAACTTTAGAGTTAAAAATCCTGAGAGGCCTGATCTTCAGGGATCTCTACAATCAGAGAAAAATATCCTTGTGCTTCTGTGCTTACATCAGAGGTAGCAGAAAACAACCACTCTGAAATACACCCATAGCTCTCTGTTCTCCTTAATAATGCCTGCCCTCAAGCAAAACTGTTTTACAAGAACCTAACCAATGAGGATTTTAGCGAAGCCTAACTGAATTTGGGGAAGGAAAATACCCAACACCAGCCCCCTCTAGCCTTTGAGGTGGGGGAAAGGAAGTACCAACTCAGGCTCACTGAAAGACTGACACCTAATCATAGGCCTTAGAATGCTTCCCTTCCCCCATACCCTACCACCACGTGAACAGGTTCTGTATAATCATAGGGCACTACAGTAAAATAGATGCATGGCTCAGGCTCTATTTAGGAAGGAGTCTCCAGGGAAACCCACGGACAACAGGGTGATGAAAATCAGAATGCTAGGTAAAGTTAGCTTCTGACACCACAGCTACAGCAAACAGTAAACACAGCCCAATTAGCCAGATAATCAAAAAAACTCACACTAAAAGCCTGCTTAACTGAGTTCCTGTTATGTGATATATAACATCCAGCTTTCACCAAAAAATTACAAGCCATGCTAGAAAGCAAAATATTCAGTCTGAAGAGACAAAGTAAGCATCAGAAGCAGATTCAGATATGGCAGGCATTTTGAAATTATCAGAGTAGGAATTTAAAATAGGTATGATTAATATTTTAAGGGCTCTGGTGAAAAAAGTGGGCATCATGCAAGAACAGATGGATGTTATAAGCAGAGAGAAAGAAATTCTAGGAAAGAATCAAAAGAAAATGCTAGAAATCAAAAACACTGAACAAAAATGAAGAGTGTCCTTAACAGCCTTATCAGTATATTACACATGACTGAGGAAAGGATCAACGAGCTTGAAGACATGTCGATAGAAGTTTCTAAAACTGAAATCCAAAGAGAGAAAAGAATGGAAAAGATGGAACAGAATATACAAGAACTGTGGGACAATTACAAAAGGTGTGACATATGCATAATAGAAATATCAGAAAAAGAAGAGAGGAAGGTACAGAAGAAAATTCGAAGAAATAGTAGATGAGAACTTTTCAAAATTAATGACACACACCAAACCAAAGATACAGGGAGCTCAGAAAATATCAGATAGGATAAATACAAAAAAGTCTACTCCTAGGAATATCATATTCAACTTCAGAAAATAAAACACAAAGACACAATCTTTAAAGAAGTCAGAGGAAAAAAACTGACCTTTCTTACAGAGGAATGAAGATTAGAATTGCATTTGAGGGGCCAGCCCCGTGGCAGAGTGGTTAAGCTCATGTGCTCTGCTTCAGCGGCCCAGAGTTTTGCCAGTTCAGATCCCGGGCATGGACGTGGCACCACTCATCAGGCCATACTGAGGTGGCATCCCACATAGCACCACCAGAAGGACCTACAACTAGAATATACAACTATGTACTGGGGGGCTTTGGGGAGAAGAAGAAGAAGAAAACAAAAGATTGGCAACAAGTGTTAGCCCAGGTGCCAATCTTTAAAGAAGAAAAGAAAATTGCATTTGACTTCTCTTCAGTAACCAATCAAACAAGAAGAGAGTGCAAAGAAAAATTTTAAATGTTGAAAGAGAAAACCTAACACCTCAAAATTCTGTACCCAGAAAAATTATCTATCAAAAATAAAGGAGAAATCAAGATTCTTCTCAAACAAAAATTAAGGGAATTCATCACCAGTAGATCTGCCATACAAGAAGTTTTAAAATAAGCTTTTTAGAAAGAATGAAAATGATTTAGGTGACCAACTTGGATCAGGATAGAGAAAAGAAGAGCCTTAGAGAAGGAATAAATGAAGTTAAAATAGTATCTTTTATTTTTGTTATTCTTAATTGATCTACCAAATAGCAGTTTGATCAAAATGATAATAGCAACAATGTAGTCAGTGATTATAACATATGAATAAGTAAAACAAATGCCCGAGATGTTATGAGGGATGGGAGGGAGAAACTGAGAATATCTGTTATGAGAAACCTGCACAGTGTACCTGTGAAATGGTACACTGTTATTTGACAGTAGTTATAAATATTACATTGGAAATTTTAGGCAACTACTAAAAATGTGAAAAAGAAGTATAATTGATATGCTAAAAGAAGAGATAAATGGAATTATATAAAATGCTCAATTAAAACCAGAGAAGGCAGGGGCCAGCCTGGTGGCACAGTGGTTAAGTTCACACATTCTGCTTCGTTGGCCCAGGGTTTGCTCGTTCCGATCCCGGGTGTGGACCTATGCACCGCTTGTCAAGCCGTGCTGTGGCAGGTGTCCCACATATAAAGTAGAGGAAGATGGGCATGGATGTCAGCTCAGGGCCAGTCTTCCTCAGCAAAAAAAGAGGAGGGTTGGTGGCAGATGTTCCTCAGGGCTAATCTTCCTCAAAAAATAAAAATAAAAAAAAAACAGAGAAGGCAGAAAGACTGGAAAGTTTTTTCAAAAAAAGAACAAGGCAGTGAATACAGAACAATTACAAATATGGTAGATATTAATCCTACTATGTCAATAATCATTTTAAATGCAAATCTTCTAAAGATACCAAAGAAAAGACAGAAATTGTCAGAGTGGATTAAAAAAAAGACCCAAAAATATATTGTCTATGGGAAACTCACCGTAAATATCAGGACACACATAGACTAAAAGAGAAGGGATGGAGAAGTATATGCATGCTAACACTAATTAAAAGGAAACTGAAGTGGCTATAATAACTCAGACACAGCAGACGGTAGAGCAAGGAAAATTATTAGGGGTAAACATGGCATCACATAATGATCAAAGGGTCAATTTTTCAAGAAGACAACAATCCTTAATGCATATGAGCTTAACAACAGAGCATCAAAATACACGAGGCAAAAACAGAACTCTAAGGAGAAATAGAGGAATTCACTACTATAGTGGGAGACTCCAGCAGCCCTCTATCAGCAACAGACACATGCAGCAGGCAGAAAATCAGTAAGACATATTTGAACCAAACAGTACCATGTATCAACTGGATAGAATTGACATTTATACACTATTTCATCCAATGACTGCAGGATATACATTCTTCTCAATCTCACATCAAATGTTCACCAAGATAGACCACATTCTGGGCCATGAAAAACTTCAACAAATTTAAAAGAGTAGCAATCTTACAAAGCATGCTGTCATACCACAGTGGAATTACACTAAAAAACAATAACAGAAAGCTAGATGGAAAATCTGAAAATATTTTCAGTTCAAACAACTCACTTCTATATAATACACAGATCAAAGAAATCAAGAGAAGTTAAAAAATATTTTGAACTAAGTGAAAATGAAAATATAACATCAATATTTGTGGATATAGCAAAAGTCGTGCTTAGAGAGAAACTTAAGACATTGAATCCATATATTAGAGCAGCAAAAAGATCTAAAATCAAACCAATGATCTATGACATATGCAAAAGTGAAATGACATAATTAATTATTAGAATATCTGTCCAAAATGTCTTAGAATCACATGTTGCCCAAAATTGACAGAACAAGGAATTTATGCATGCAAAAAATATGTAAAGATAAAAGATGCTACAAAAGACAAAACAAATTATCCTAGTTTTATTGTCATTTAAAAAAAAAAAGAAAGAGAAACAACTAGAACGAGAAACAGAATTAAAGTAGCTAATTAGAAAATGTTTACATTTGCCAGTAAGAACTCACTGGCTAATGTCAGAGATCGATGTTCTTTTTTTTTTTTTTTTTTTTTGAGGAAGATTAGCCCTGAGCTAACTACTGCCAATCCTCCTCTTTTTGCTTAGGAAGCCTGGCCCTGGGCTAACATAGCACCTGTCTTCCTCTACTTTATATGTGGGACGCCTACCACAGCATGGTGTACCAAGCGGTGCCATGTCCGCACCCGGGATCCGAACCCATGAACCCCGGACCGCCAAGAGGCAGAACGTACAAACTTAACCACTGAGCAACCAGGCCGGCCCCGAGATTGATCTTATTCTCAGTAGCAGTGAAAACAAAAACATAGAGGAAAAAACAAACAAAAAAAACATATGAATTTTTAAAATAACAAACCTTTTTTAAGAGCTGTAAAAACTTAAAAAGTGAATAAAGGGATCATTTTGTAAATGACAAGTATCAATAGTTAAAAAAATGACAACTGTTCCCAAATCAATTTGTGTACTGAGAGTTTTTTTTAAAGTAAAATCCCAATGACATATTTTTGTAACTTTATAAACCATTTACTTTTCTGTGGAATCAAATGCAGAGGGGAAAAACAAAAGCAAAAAAATCTGAGAAAGAAGGATTTTTATGGAGAAAACGCTAAATCTAGACTTTAGAAGATAAATCTATACATGTTAAAACAATATTGAACTAGATTATAAAAAGAGACCAGTTAATGAAATAGACCAACACTCTAACAGAGCGTCCGATAAGCTTCATCCTGATATTTAAAATCAGCGGAAAAAGGATGGATAAGTCAATACGTTGTGCTTGAAATTTGAAATACATACACACACATACGTACGTATTTAGATACCCATCACCATCTAACATAAAAACTCTACATACACTTTTGGTGCATTTTTATGACTTTCTAGCCTCATAAAAAAAGGGAAATAATAATAGGAGACAGCGCTACATTTGCCTACTAAACAAAAATCTGTATGTGAAAATGACTTAAAATTAAAATAAATATAAAGAATACTGGGATAAAACCTTTTCTATATAACATGGGATCTTATCCATTATAAATCAAAAGGAATTGGGGCAAATATCTTTGGTGAAAAAACAGATTGCAAAACAGTGTATGTTGTTTAATCTCATTCATACATGTAACTTTAAAGGTACATGGAAATAAAATATTAAACAGCATATATAATAGGACATATATAATTACATAATATATATAAATAAACATATGCAAATAGCAAATAATGTTTAATAGTTATCTCTGGGTGGTGAGATTATCTGTGATTCTTTGTGTTTATGCTTATCTTTATTTACTTACATTTATACATGAGATGGTATCACTTCAGTAAAAAGAAAGCTAAGAGGCTGGCCCAGTGGCATCATGGTTAAGTTCACAGGCTCCACTTCTGGGGCCCAGGGTTCACAGGTTTGGATCCTGGGCATGGACCTACACTACTCAACAAGCCACACTGTGGCAGCGTCCCACATACAAAAAATAGAGGAAGATTGGCACAAATGTTAGCTCAGGGACAATCTTCCTTGCCAAAAAAAAAAGTTTGGTAAAGACTGTAAGTAGGGCACATTTATCTCATAGTGAACAGTTTTAGCTTCTGTTCTTGTTGCTATGTTAACTCAAGGACGTCATATCTTCTTTCTGGCCCACCTCTAAGGAACCTCATTTTGCACATATCTGTACGGTAATCCATTCCAACCCCTTGGACAACATTTTATGCTCACTTCTGAGAAAAACAATTAATAAATGTATATGTGGAGCCTCTGTTTTCACTTTTCTTTCTGAAATTATTTATTTATTCACTTGAGAGCTAACCCTGGCTTGGTTACACTTAGCTGGTGCTAGTGCTTACAGAGCTTCTGCTCGCCTAGACGAGCGAGCACCTGCTGAAGGCCATTTCAACACCCGTGAATGGGATGAAGGGTGAAAAGTGCACCACGGTTTCTGATAAAAGAAGATTTTAAGTGTAAAGCATCTTCTCACATAGGAATTTTCTGTGTTTATTTCCTCCTGGTGATATGAAGTAACACCGGCCTCTGAACCTGGTAAATATGTTGATTTAAGACGTACATCTAACAGATTCATGACGCATTTTGTCAATGATTGCTTAAAGGTTTCACGTCTCTTTCTCAGGGAGGGGTGTGGAGAGGACTGTCTTCTGATGGTGGTAACTGAGCATCATCTGAGAAGGAGAGGCAGGCATGAAGAGCTGAGTAAACGATGGTGGGGAAGGGATGCTTCAAGGGAACTTTAGCATTTGCAAATTGCATATCAAGTGCCTGGCACCATATTGAACATTACAACACCTTTTCTTAGCAAGTCAGTGACAGACCTGGAATCTAAATTTGAGCTCAGACTCTCTACTCCACTGCCTCTTCCAGCACTAAATAAACCTCAGTGGAAAAGAAAACACCGAGGTGGAAAGATTGTCGATAGTAATACCAGACAGTTATGAGGCCAGCGTTTTGCTCTTTGCTGTGTTTTCTTCTGTAAGTGTGCTTCTCATCTACAAACCTGGGCTGTTAATGCCAAGATCAATATATGGTTTTGTGGCCTGAATAAGTTTAAATATGCAAAAGATATTACCTGCCAGGTGTACATAATGCCTTCAGACACCAATACCTTTCTTTCCTTTATCTCTCTTTCAGAGTAATAGATTGATCACAGCCAATTGTGGCAATATAAAATAAAAATTTCACACAACTAGAAGGACCCACAACGAAGAATATATACAACTATGTACTGGGGAGCTTTGGGGAGAAAAAGTAAAAAAAAATCTTAGAAAAAAAATTTCCTTGAGTTCTGATAAGGTTCAAATAAATTAGGATAAAATCACTGTGAACTTACGTTTGAGAAACAGCAGAAAAGGAAAAGATTGAGAAACTGTGTGGGTGTGACCCAATGTGGGAGGAAGGGCAGCAAAGATTGGAGCCATGCCAAGATGGCTCCAGAAAAGCAGCCTGAAGCTCACAATTGCCTGTGTCCACATGTGTGGCCCAGCACACATAATAATGTGACAGATGACCAGGGATCCTGCATCCCAAGATCCAAGGGTATGGTAATACTTCCCTCTAAATGCTCCTCTGACACATAAAAAACTCAAACAGAAAAGTAACATCATTCACTTTGCATCTGGAAGATATTTGGGGGTCAGCCTTTTTCTTCTAGGTTACTAATACAACGTATCCCGTTGATCAATTTTGACAATTGAACCACACTTGCTTTCCTGGAATAAACTCCATGGTTTGCAATTCTTTCTAAATCTTGCTGAATTCTATTTGCTAATATTTTGGCTTTATATTCACCAGAGGTATTGGTTTGCAGTTACCTTTTTTTTTTGTACTGTCTAGTTTTGGTATCAGAGTAATACGATCTTCATAAAATTAATGTGTTCCTCCTCTCCTATTTGCAGAAAGAGATTTTGCACAACCAGTGTTAATTCTTCTTTAACTGTTTTGTAGAAATCTTGAGTGAAACCATTTTTGGCATTTTGGGGGGACGGGAGTGTAATTTAATAACTACTATAACTATATAGATTACTATAACTATATACATTCAATTTCTATACTATTCAATAAGTATATGCATTCAATTTCCCTAATAATTATAAGTCTATTCAAATTATGTATTTCATATTGGACGAGTTGGTCTATTTCATGTTGGAGAGCTTGGCCTATTTCATCTAAATTGCAAGATGTATGTGTCTACAGTTGTTCACTTCTTGTTAGCGCCATTGCTGACCCTGTAGACAGCAGAGCAGAACCCTGCCCAGTCTTTTTGCTCCATCCTCTCACTTTCCAGTGCTGTATGAGAGTGCTCCACTGCTCTTCATAGGGTTTTCATCGCCATTTTTCAGAAGTGGATGGCCAGGTCCATCTTCCTAGTCTGTCTTAGTCTGGAAGTTCTGCTCAAACCTGTCTACCACAGGTGACTCTGCTGGTATTTGAAATATCGGTGGCACAGCTTTCAGCACCACAGCAACATGCCCCTGCCGGACAGGGGAAGAAGGACAGACGGATGGTGTGGTTCCCTTACTAGGAAACAAACCCAGTGGTGAGAGCACTGAATCTTAACCACAAGACCACCAGGATTGTTCGTAGTATTACCTTACTGTCCTTTCGATGTCTTCAGTGTCTATACTGACATCCTGTTTTATTCCTGAAATTGGTAATTTGTGTCTTCTCTCTTGTTCTCTCTGTCAGTCTTGCTAGGCATTTTCCATTTTATTGATCTTAACAAAGAAACAGCTCTTTGTTTCCTTAATTTTCTCTATTGTTTTTCTGTTTCAGTTCCATTGAGCTTTGTTCTTTTATTATTTCCTCCCTCCTGCTTGCTTTGGGTTAATTTCGATCTTCTTTTTCAAGCTTCTTGAAAAAAGCTTAGATTATTAAGACTTTTTCTCTCTTCTGTATGTGTGCGGTGAATGCTGTAAATTTCCTCTACTTCAGCTGTTACCCACAACTATTGATAAATTATGTTTTCAATTTCACTTATTTCAATACAATTTTTTATTTTCCTTTATACTTCTCTGATCCATGGATTATTTGGAACTGTGTTGTTAGTTTCCAATTGTTTGGAAATTTTCTTGTTGTCTTCTTGTTATTGATTTCTGCTTTGATTCCATGGTGGTCATACAGCACACTCTGTATGATTTTAGTTCTTTTAAATGTGTTAAGATGTTTTTATGACCTAGGACATGGGCCATCTTGGCATACATTCCATGGGCACTTGGAAAGAATGCGTATTCTGCTGATGTTGGGTGAATTATTCTACGACTATCACTTAGATCATGATGGCTGATGGTGTTGTTGAGTTCTTGTATATCCTTGCTAATTTTCTGTCTATTTCATAAATCGTTGAAAGAGTGGTGTTGACGTTTCCAACTATAATTCTGACGTGTCCACTATGTTTCCAGTTCTAAAAGCTTTGCTTCACATATTTTTCATCTCTGTTGTTTGATGTGTACATAGTTAAGATTATTATGTCTTCTTGGTGAATTGACCCTTTATCATTATATAATATCTCTGTGTCTGGTAATTTTCTTTGCTTTGAAGTCTCCTTTATCTGACATAAATATAGACACTCCTGATTTCTTTTTTTTTTAAGTTTTTGTGAGGAAGATTGGACTTGAGCTAACATCTGTTGCTAGTCTTCCTCTACTTTGTATGTGGGATGTTACCACAGCATGGCTTGATGAGCTGTGGTAGGTCCATGCCCAGGAACAGAACCTGCAAACCCTGGGCTGCTGAAGCAGAGCCTGTGAACTTAATCACTACGCCACTGGGCCAGCCCCTACTCCTGATTTCTTTTGATTAATTTTTGAATGATGTGCCTTTTTGAATCCTCTTACCTTTAACCTACCGATACCATTGTGTACGAAATGAGTTCCTTGTACACAGCGTATAGTTGTCCCATGTTCTTTGATCTAGTTACCAATCTCTTTTACTTCATGTGTTTAAGCCATTTAAGGAAAATGTAATTATTGATTTTAAGGCTTAAGTCTGTCATTTTGTTTTCTCTTTTTTTTGTTTTACATTCTTTTCATTTCTTTTTCCTGCCTTCTCTGGGTTACTGGAGCACTTTTAGCAGTCCATTTTGATTTATCTATAGGATTTTTGAGTGATTCTTTTAGAATAGTTATTTCAGTGGTTGTTCCAGATATTACATTATATACACATGATATACATCATCACAGTCTACTCACGTCATCATTTCCCAGTAGAAAGGAAGTGTAGAAATCTTACCTCCTTTTATCCTCTACTCTCCCCTGTTTATAACATAATTGTATATTTATAACATAATTGTCTGTTGTATTTATACATATTTTTGCTTTTTCTATGTTCTTTCTTCCTTCCATTCCTAACTTCTTCTTTTATCATATCCTTTTTGTTTAGAGAATTTTCTTTAGCCATTTCCTTATGGTAGGTCTTCCAATGAAGTATTTTCTTTGCTTTCCTTCACCTGAGAATGTTTTGCTTTATCCCTCATTCCTGGGGGATATTTTTACTTGATATCGGATGCTGGGTTGACAAGTTTGTTTTCAGGGCTAGAAAAATGCTTTGAGCCATTTCCTTCTGCCCGCCATGGTTTCTGACAGGAAACATGCTGTCATATGAATTACTTTCTCCAGCAAATAAGGCTTTTTGTTTTTTTTAACTAATTTCAGGATTTTTACTTGCCTTTGTTTTTGTAGAAGTTTAATTATGATATGTCCCTATGTGAATTTCAGCTTATCCAACTTGATGTTAGGTTTACATTTTGAATCCTTAGGCTTATGTCTTTTGCCAAATTTGGGAAGTTTTCAGCCCTTATTTCTGTAAGTACTTTTCCAGGCTTTCTTCTTTCTCCTCTCCTTCCAGAACTTTGATCACAGAAATAATAGATCATTTGTTATGGTCCCACAGGTCTCTGAGGCTAGGTTTATTATTTTTAATCTATGCCTCTGTTGTTAGATTGAGTAATTTCAATTGTTCAATTTTCAAGTTCACCAATTATTTTTTATCTATACACTCCATTCTGCTGTTGAATCCATCCATTGAGCTTTTTATCATCTTTTTCAGTTCTAAATTTTTATTTGGTTCCTCTTCACAACTTCACCTTCTTTGCTGAGGCTTTCCATTTTCCACTAGTCTCAATCCCTTTTGTAATCGCTCCTTGAAGCATTTTTTTGATGACTGCTTCAAAATCTGTCAGGTAACTCCAAAGTCTGTCATCTCAGTGTTGGAATCTATTGACTGTCTTCTTTTATTCAACTTGAGGTTTTCCTGGTTCTTTGTATGACAAGTGATTTTTGATTGAAATGTGCATATTTTGAGTATTATGTTCTGAGGCTTTAGATCTTATTTGAGGCTCTTGTTTTAGTTGGCTGCCTTTACTACCACTCTGGCAGGGGAGAGGGGGAACTACCTCATTGCGTGCAGGTGGGATTGGAAGTCCAGGTTCCCCTCCTGGCCTCTGTTGATTCCCAAGGGTGTGTGTTCCTCATCACTTCTGGACGGCAGTGAAAGTTGTGCCTCCCTTCTAGCCCTTGTCTGATGCCTCCCTGGCTGAGAATGAGTAACTCTACTGCTCCCCACATGACCTCTACTGTCACCACTGAGGGTGGTCTTGTTACTGTTGGACACTGGTGAAAGTCCTGACTCTCTGCGGGACCTCCTTTGAGACCATCCCAAGGGAGAAGTGGACTGGCACTTTGTTATTGCCAGGCGGGGGTGGAAATCCACGTTCCCCATGTGGGCTTTTGTTATATACCTGCAGGTATGAAAGTCCCAGCTCCCTTCTCAGCCTGGTACAGTGCTGGTGAGGGCTCGGGGCACTGTTATAGCCTGGAGAGTGTGAATGTATAAGCTCCTCACTTGGCCTTTGCTGGCCTGGACTGGGCCGAGGCCACTGTTTTTTCTGTACTGTTTTGCTTGAGTAGATCACTTTTCATCTAAAAGTGCTTTTTCTGTTCAAGCTGCCCCTTTCCTGGTCCATTGGCTAGAGACAGTAGGGTTTTGCTGGGCTTTTTTGGGTCTGTACAAATAGACATTTATGAGTTGCTGGCTTCAGCTCCATATCTGAGACATATGAAGCAAAAAGAAAGCTGAGGGACTTCACCATGCTGTTATTTCTTGGTTCTTGAGGTTCTGGCCAGTCTGCCTTTTCCCTTTCACCTTTCATATGCTCTTACATTTATTTTATATATAATGACTAAGGCTTCCAGTGTCTACCAGGAGAAATAGAGAAAAGAATATGCATTCCATCTTCCTGGAAGCAAGAAGTCACATGTGATTTTAGTATACAAAATATCATAAAATGTACATAATGACAGTGAAAATAAAAAAGTCTCTCCTTGCTGGTAAAAGACTGATTACTTTCTAGCCATGGTAACAAGTAAACACCAGAACTGGTTTTAATCCTGTTTGATCAAACAATGACAACACACCTTAATCTAATCAGTCAAGGACAGTGAGCTTAACACAGAAAGTCAACCAGTTAGTGACCTCACATTCCCTTTCACCTCCAAGAGAGGTTAAACTTCTAAAAGGTCATTAACTGGAATAATTAATGTATTTAAATTCAATAATCACATTATTTGTCTTTCTATTTAACTTCCATTTCTACTTCATTCTGTAGAAAAGTTCTTTTCTCCCTGTTCCATATGGCTATGTGAGTAAATGGACTCAGAGCCCTTTGTAAGACCAAATCTCTCTCTCTCTCTTTCTAGTCACATCTAGGCCTTATTCCTAGGGAAATGGAATTAAATTGAGAGAGTTATGGAGACATATGTTCCTACCCAATTTGTTTTTGTCCAACACTTTTGTTAGGGACTATGGGAAAGTTGAGGAGTTATTAATACAACTTTAAAAGTTTCCCATATTTATATTATTTATTTTTTTAGGAATCAAAGAGAAGTAGGGGCAACTTTGGCAGTGATTGGAAGGCAGGTAAGAGTATTAATGCGTCTCTGTAATAATATCGCCTAATGTTCCTCAAAATCACTCCATTAGACTCTAAGACACACCACAGTTCACTCACGTCAGGAGGAGATTAAAGAGGAAAAAAAGGCTGAGAATGAGCAACATACTTATTGAGTGAGCCCCAGTAGATCAGAACATGTCTTGTAGTCTTCTTTTTCTAGATCACATAAGTATAAATGGGGATGCGATGCACTGAGCCAGGCCCATCCTAAATACTTCAATCCAGATATATAGTTATTGCCTACCCTTGGAAGTACATAAATTAAGAGGCTTCCGTTAATCAAATCATAGTACCAAGCAAGTGTAGTAAGTAGGTGCTATAATTGACATACCGTCTTCTGAAAGGGGAAAATAAAGAGACAGTTTTTGAATTGGTGCCATTGGAAGGCTGAGTAGATGAAGTCATATCTATAGTTTTGAAGCATGGGTAGAATTTTAACAGAACAAGCAAAATACACAAGATAGATACGTGTGAAAGTGATGTGTGATTGTGGACTGGAATGTGGTCTTTTGTGGTTGGACCCACTTTATCTTAATCAGAAAGACAGAAGATAAGACTGGACAGGCAGATTGCAGCCAGATTGCGACTTGATTTTTATGCGAAAATACAGACTATGGACTTTGTAGGTAATGCAAAGTCATGGAAGAGAAATCAATGTGGGCACTCTGGGTTTGCTCTAGCCTGCAAGATGGAAAGGAAGAG